>NW_013952445.1:1658505-1669480 GCF_001266775.1 Austrofundulus limnaeus
CACCCTGCTTCTCTTTGTGCTTTTTAACCACCTTCCAAATTCATCATAAGCCCAGAGATCAGATCACAGTAATATTTGATCAATATTAATAAGGATAGGCAAACTCCACCAGTAATTACCACAGTCTCCGAGCTTTGATTTGGACCATTACTAACGCCTCTGCATCTTTTAGATTTAAAAAAAAGCGACCCCCTTTTATTTCGTAACATTAAATCCCGACATGCATCTTCTAAAAGCTCTAATAAGACAAAGATAAGATTTGCATCCCCATACAAGTGTCTTTTTCAATTGATTATGAAGCCGCCATTGATGTGCGAGAAATTGATGTTTTCCTCTGTTCTTAAGGGCGGCTAATAGAAGGGGCGGGCTTCGAGGAGGAGACTTTGCTACTTTGATCTTCAATCAGTCTAAAAAATCCCACTTCTTCTTTGTCAGGCTATATTTGGTAAATAACAGTGACAATCTGCCCGGCCTGGAAAGACGGAGGGGAAAAATAGATGTGCTGAAGCGATAAAGAGGTGAGATGGAGGGAAACGTGGGAGATAGTGAGAGTAATAGCCCTCTCATTAAATTTTTAGTGTAATAAAAAGATAAGACTGTAACACCACTGTCCCATACGCACTAAAGCAGCATAGCATGAACTCTCTGGTGGTTCCACCTCACATGGCTAACCCTCCCATGTGAGTGACACATCATGACAGCAGTCTTCTAATTAGACTCTATGAAAAACAACAGGTGGATGAGAGAAATACAATAAATCACTTCTGCAGAAATGGATGCCAAAAGGCCTGCTGGCCTCCCTGCTTTTTCCGTCTTTCTCCTCTTGATGCGTCGGCAAAAAAAAGGACTTGTTGGCGGACATGCACTCTGAACAGATGCTCGAGGCGTTCGTGTGCGTCCCACGCATATTTGCGGAGTGTATTATCTCAGTCTGGCACTTCTTAATCAGATTCTGCCCTGATTGGGTCTATATAGGAAATTATTTGGCAGGAAGATTGGCTTGTGTTTATGTTCCATAGGATGAATACAAACACAGATTAAGGTATTGACCTTCTTGGAGTTTCACTAACAAACACATTAAACATCAAGACACAAGGTCATTTAACTTTCATTATTGTGGTCGTAATCACAAGAAAGATTYTGAGTTAATTTTGTTGACGTGAAGTGAACACACTGTAAGCTTCCAGACAAGGGCTAGAAACATCAACGTTATGTCTGTTCAGAGATATTTTTTCTAATCTCCATTTTTAGAACTAGGGAAGTAACACTTTGCAGAGTTTTAAAAAAAGTTTTCTGAATCTGGTTAAGCTCTACAGACCAAAGCAAAAAATGTTATTCAACTGGGAACTAGTGCTTTTTGAATGTTCTTCTTCAGGAAAAATGTTAATTGATAATTGTAAATTAAATTGGTTAAGAGTGTACATGTGTTGTTCTTTAATAAACTCCTCCAGCGATACTGATGTTAATCTATCTGAAACTGAAGACGGACGGACGCTCGGTCGATCGGCTGGCTGACTGGTTGGATGGATGTATGGACGGATGGACGGATGGATGGATGGATGGATGGATGGATGGATGGATGGATGGATAGCTAGTTGATTTGATGGATGGATGATGGATAGTGTAGTGTGCTTGGTGCAGCTGAGGTAAAGCTATTTCAAAATAAATGTCTTGATTTAGTGTTCAAGCTTCTTCTTTTAGTTGTCATCCATCCATCCATCCATCCATCCATCCATCCATCCATCCATCCATCCATCCATCCATCCAATCAACTAGCTATCCATCGTCCATCCATCCATCCATCCATCCACCCATCCAATCAACTAGCTATCTATCGTCCATCCATCCATCCATCCATCCATCCATCCATCCATCCATCCATCCACCCATCCTTTTAACTAGCTATCCATCTATACATCCATCTAGCTATATATTATCCATCCATCCATCCATCCATCCATCCATCCACCCTTTTAACTAGCTATCCATCTATCCATCCATCCATCCATCCATCCATCCATCCATCCACCCTTTTAACTGGCTATCCATCTATATAGCCATCCATCCATCCATCCATCCATCCATCCATCCTTTTAACTAGCTATCCATCCATCCATCCATCCATCCATCCTTTTAACTAGCTATCCATCTATACATCCATCCATCCATCCATCCATCCATCCATCCATCCATTTAACTATATATCATCCATCCATCCATCCATCCATCCATCCATCCATCCATCCAATCAACTAACTACCATCCATCCATACTTTTAACTATCCATCCATCCATCATCCATCCATCCAATCAACTAGCTATCCATCCATCCATCCATCCATCCATCCATCCACCCTTTTAACTAGCTATCCATCTATCCATCCATCCATCCATCCATCCATCCATCCACCCTTTTAACTAGCTATCCATCTATACAGCCATCCATCCATCCATCCATCCATCCATCCATCCTTTTAACTAGCTATCCATCCATCCATCCATCCATCCATCCTTTTAACTAGCTATCCATCTATACATCCATCCATCCATCCACCCATCTAACTATATATCATCCATCCATCCATCCATCCATCCATCCATCCATCCATCCATCTATTCCTTCAATTAGTCAACCAAAAGATAAAAGTTGAACATTTATAAAGTTTAATAAAACAGACCAAAAAAAAGGAAACAGTATTTTTTTATGGTAAGATAAGCAAAAAACTAAACAAAGCAGATGAAAAGCTATAAGCCAAAAAGAAAAATACGTAAGAGAAGGTTTAATTGTAAAGGCTTGAGTTGATTAAAAGAAAATCCCACAGTTTAGTTGAAAGGGAGATGACACARGAGACAGGAGCTCCGATGGTTAGCTGGACAGGCAGGGAGAGCAAAGAGATRAAGCCAGAAACAGAGGGAGCTCAGTGGGAGGTAGTGGAGAGGCTGGGGGCAGGCTCCAGGCAGAGGATTCATGGCACCACATCAACAAAAACACACTCAATATACCCCCCCCTGGATGCCAGGGACCAAACTTAATAYGCCTGCAACACATGCAAACACTCATTTACAATTGTGTGTAATCTTTCAAACTATATCAGACCTTTTGAAGTGGGGCTATGGACCATTAATATCTTACCTGCTGTAGATAGYTTTCTGAATGACCTTAGGTTGTTTGAAATAAGGTGTTTCTCTAAACTGAGGTCATTCAAATGGCTACACAGAACAGGTGTGTAAACGCAACCCTGCCTAAAAATGTTACAGCAAAACAAAAAGAACAGATTTGCTGCAACTAAACGGTAACAAACTCTTGGAAAAAGAACTGTAATTAAGAGTGTTTGTGGCAGAGTTTAATTCATTTGTATCTTTAATATATTTTAGACCTATTTGTTTATTTTCCAAAAGGTTAATCTTCAAAAAGACACACACCACACACAATGTTACACATAAATAAAAAGTATTTTGGTTTAAAAAAATTAAAAATAACAGGGCACTACAGGTTAAAGAGTGATTTTATAAAATATAAAGCAACTACTCTTTCAGCATTAAGCAAAATTGTGGTTTCAAAAAAAAAAAAGAAAAGTTGGCAGAAGATGCAATGAATATTCCTCTTTGTAATGCTCTTGTATCCTAATGTATTCATTACAATATTTTTTGAGTTTTTATGTTCGTGTAAGATTTCCAAATAACAGGAACCGTATGACCTCCTCACAGTGTAATTGTGGAGCCGTATTGATTTTTTTATTTTATTTTTAATTTACAAGCAATTCATGAATATGGATTGGAGGGAAAGGCTAGGGCTCGAGAAGCTTTTTTTAAAAAGATGGAATGCACAAAACAGACGAGTCTGACTTTGTTCCCTCCTTAAAAACCGAGGTTGCGAAGGTGTCGAAGCGCCGCCGCGGCTGAAAAAGCTCCGGTGAGGATGGAGGGCCTCCGTGTAGTTGGTTACCGGCTCACTGAAGCCTCTGACCCTGCGCCTCAAAAGTAACTCAAGCCAAAAGTGAACATAAGAGGCTCTTTCTTCCAGCCCCCTGTTAAGAGCCTACATCCATAAAAAAAGAAGAAGAAAAAAAAAGAAAAAGTTCTGCTGCTTCTCTCGGCCTAAAGATTTATTTTAAAACATCTCGTGCCAAAACTCCACTCCTGTCCTAAAAACATGCACCTTCACACAGTTCTACGCTCCTTTCCTGAATTTTGCCTAAATGGAAACAGCGGCTCAAAGACAAGAAAGGAAAACTTTATTGTCTTTTCACGGGGAATAAAAATTTCAGAGGGGCTGTTGCTCTCTGATCCCTGCAGGTCCATTAAGACCCCTCCTCCTCCTCCTCCTCCTCTACGGGAAAGGAAAAGGTGTCACAAAGTCTGTTTTCTCACAGAGCCTCATCAGCATATTTGAATAATACATAGTGCTTATAAGCATATTAAATGGAATGTGGCCGTGCGTCATTTGAAGGCAGATATTAGACCTTCCCAGTTAATTATAAAGATGTCAAGTGTCAGCGGGTGAACCCCCGCCCTTGGGTCGCCCCCTTTAGTTTGGTGATTATATGCACAAACTATAGATAAAGTGTCATCATACAGGCGATTAAGGTGCTGAGGCTTAAAGAGAGGCTTCCCCTCGGCTTTATTACTATGCAGAATCTGTCAGGGAGGTAAAAAGCCCACACTCCTAATTGTTTCTCAAACAGCCTTATATTTTTCTCACATACTTTGAGAGAGAGGGAAAAAAAGATTAATAGGGAGGCTCGAATGATGTTAACTTGCTAAGTTAGTTGACTTAGACCTTTAAGGTTTTGTAATCTTTTCAGATAGTGTGCCCTTGGCTGAGTTTGTTTGGGTCATTATGGCACTATGAGGACCCCCACATGGATGTCAGGTGGAAAGGAGGAGCACGGGCCTGAGAGAGAGAGAGAGCACCTTGGGCTCACCTTGACAGGACCGCCAGTCAAACGAAGCGGGCTTCTCTGTGTTCCTGTCAATCCGATTCCCCTCTTCGAAGTTCATTTAAAACGAAAAAAAAAAAAAAAGAAGGGGAGCAGCGGCTCACTAGCTCCTAACAGGTGAGAGGGGCCCATATTATCAGCCCTCAGAGAGAGCAGGGCAGAAGTCTGATGTGCTCTTTCAACTGTACTAAACTGTCTGTACTGTAGCTCAGCTCACCAACTGACAACACACACACGCACACACACACACACACACACACACACACGGCTGTTAGCTGATTGAAAAACAGACAAAAGAGAAGAAAAACCAAGAAGATGAAAAGAACTGACTTGCCTCTGGAAATACAAAACAATTAAACAATCTAACCTGGTAATGGTCATTTTGCATGATTTATCGTGGGATCTGTTAGTGCTCTAAGTATGAATGACTTTCAGCTACTACCACAACAAACTTTAGCTTAATGTCTGCACATTTGATGACTGTGTAGCCTTTTTTTGTTTTGGATAAACTTGACAATCTGTGGCATCCATTTGAATAGGGACCATCACTCAGGCTGTTTTTAGAACACTGGCATTGTGACTATGTCCACTCRACGCCGGTGCTCGTACAAACTCTCGTACGCATCTCCATTGATTTCAATCAGTGAACCAGTTTAGCTGTTTTTAAACCTAAATAAATTTGGTTAAACAGTATGAAACTCCACTGGGAGGACCACAAAACATCATGTTACAGTTATTGTAACAGTGACTCAGGATACAGCCATCATAGAAGGAGAATTTTTGTCACTTTTCCCAAGCKAAGATGCTAGCTAACAGATGAATTCAAGCTATGGGACAAGCTGAATTTGACTAGAGAAAAGTGCAACCATGAACTTAACGTGTGCTTAAATGACCAACACAGGACCATCCAGATCCTATCCCTGTACTTTCTGTTGATAAACAGGTACAGTAAACCTTATTTACTGTAGCCTATTGCTAGCTTTACTCGGACCATCMATGCTAGCCTCATACAGCGATCTACTGCAGTCAGTCACACAWACGGGGATAATATTATCCTACAAATTCTAAACAACACCATTRAGTTTCTTTAAATAATCCAGAAATGGTGGCTTGAGTGATAAAAATACAGAAACACACGATAGATACGGCAAGCTAAGCTACAAGATGGTAAAAACACCAACYTTTTTAACAATTTCACTCGCTTTCCAAACCTGTCGAAGACCTCGACCCTCCAGCSAACCTTTCATCTGAACTGCGATCCTGAAATCGTATGTGTCGAAATTAAGAACGTCTTTTTCTGTTATGGTATTTACACCGACCCTCAGAATCCCCGCCCGATTGTCCAATCATTTGAGAGAGTGGCAGATAAYGCGTGAGGTCACGAGTTGAGATCGACAATGCAGCAGCTCCAGTGATTAATAAGTTGTAGATGTACACACAGGCTGTGYCCATATTCAGAGGCTGCAACCTTTGAAGGCTGAACTTGAAGGCCGATTACGTKACAGCGATGCGCCGAAGGCTGTTCAAATTTGAAGAATTCTCCAACTGCGGCCCACATTTCAGTATTCTTGTCAGAAATAATCTTAAACGAACTCATATATCCTTTAGTTTAGTTGTGCTAATTTTGTTAACTTGCAATATTAATATTTTGCTAATTTCAATTTAGTTTCAATTTTCACTGCTTCTTTTTTAGCATCATCACGTTTGGTCCATACGCCGGGGTAAGGGCGGGGAAAAAAGCAGAAGGCAAGACCATTTGCTTCCAGTCTTCATGGTCAACTAAGGACCCGGCCTACCTGGTCTTTGTAGGCTGGGTCCATAGTTGACCTCGAACACTGGAAGAAAGTGGCTGTAGGACCCAGCCTACGTAGACCGGGTAGGCCGGGTCCTCTAAAAAACGCGGCCCCTGAATTTGAACACAGCCAACATGATTACATTGTGGGAGCTTTACAGACAAACAGCTATAGCACAAACAGTTAATGCTAATGTTTTAAGCAAAGATGCTGTGCTATGTGTAGTGAATAACTTTAGCAACACATCAAGATGTAGCTCAGTATCAAAGTGAGTCATAGCCATTTACTGGTATGTGTTTTTAAAAACCGGTTGGCTGTRGCGGCCATTTTGGATTGGGTTGCGGCAGAAAAGTTCATCTTTTGTAGACRCTGAGACTTTCACAAAAATGCATCTAGTAAACATGATTATCATTCTGTGTTTGGTAGAATTGGTGTGTGTGTGAGAAGAACCGSAGAAGAATCCAATAAAAGGTATGCTGTGATTCAGTTGTCCAATTTTTAGAGCACATTAGCAAGCTATAGGAGTTTGTTTTGGTTTGGGAAACAGTGTTTCCACCACCAGGCGTCCCCCACCACACAAAACGCGTTTCCTGCACGAGTTCCCAGCCGAGCCTTTCCAGCTTCCTCAATATTTTATGGGACAAGCCCACGCTGACTAACTCAAGGCCAGGCAAGCAAGGCTCCCCGGCCAACCAAACTCACAACCTGCTCAGCTTCCCAGTTGCCAATAAATCTGCACTCGTGGAAACAACATTTAGCTGCACTTCCCAGGAAGCAGCGAACCGAGACGTAAACTAAACAGAATTAATGCTGTATATGTAAACTTCTTTGGACTTTTTAAAAATTACTTCCAGTCTCAAACTTGTGCAACAAAAAAGCTAAATAAGTATAGAACACAATTACAGAATCCTTGGAAGAAACAACTCTTGATTTTATACTTTTTGGAGTTTTTTTTTATTTTTATTTTTTAGATGGTTGCATGAAGTTCAGTGTTGTTGTTACTGATCGACCCTGWTCCTTGAACAGTTGAACAGGTTAAAGTAAAAATGAGCCACTTTGACATGTAGGGTGAAACCTCTGTGGGTGTTATCTGGAGAACACCTCCTCCCTGAGAGGTTGGAGACGCGGCGATGGAAGGAGTCGCTGGTCTTTCTGCAGATCGMTTCTTTTATGAAGGCGTTCATTTTGTTTCATGTGGAACACCACAGTCCCCTTCTTGTGCCTTTTCTTTCTCAGCTGTGATTTTATTCCAGGGCTGTTTGCAGACGAAGTGCAAAATCAGGCCGAAAACCTGATCCGAAATTCACCTTTTAATCCGTTACCTTTTTTTGGGCCCAATCTTTGTTTTTTTCTGTTGAATATCGAACCATCAATCGCTCTAAATTTTCACCACTCTGCCTTGTTTTGTCTGGATTTCCTTCGAGCTGAGTGTCATTGGAGAGTAAACTACGTGTATGTTTTCAGTCCTTTGTATTTCTCCCCTCCGCCTCCCTTTTCTCTCCCCTGCCGGATGTGTGTGTGTGTGTGTATGTGTGTGTGTTTGCAAACGAACGTGTGCAAGCTTTGTTTTCCTTTTGAACATCCCTTTGATGTCGCTGTTTATTTATTTATTTCGCTGCCTGCAAAGGCCTTTTCTCAGCGGTTAGGGCTMCGTCGAATTGAGCGCGCGTAGCTTTCAGTGCCATCCATCAGAGAGGAGGCTTTCTGACGAACGACCCCGTGACCCCGGCTTCTTATAMAGCAGCAGCACCGGGCTCCGGCTCCGCTCGGGGATTTTTGTTTTTTAAGGAGCTGCGGTGAAACCAGGAGGGCCTCTGTTTCATCAACACCTCAGCTGGCTAGAAACAGAGCAAAACATTTTCACTTTGCTGTCTGAAAAGTGATTGATTTTAGCTGTTGTGCCCACTTCAGTGACATTTAGGCATCTTTTTTTATGTAGATTAATTGTGGATTATCTTATGGAGCTGATGGAARCCTAAATAGGGTCCAAGTTATTAATCAGTTATTTTTATTAGCATATGTATATTAAATTAATTATCATTAAATTAGTCATCATGGTGACACATTTTGGTCAAAGCTGTCCGGAGGAATAATCTTCCCCTCCCAGAGTCAGTTTGTTTGCAGAAATATCTCATGAACCACCCAACAGATTTTAGCTAATCTTTCAGGAAATTGTCAATGAACAAATGTTTATGTCTGACATCCTGTAAGATCACACGTTATCTACAAGGTTTGACCAAAATGGCTCCATCATTTTTCAAAATAAAATGATCTTAGTTTAAAACTCTGACATAAAAGGGTTTGGGTGAAATTCTGTCAACAAAGACTGGGTCTTTAAGACAAAAATGTTTCCAGACATAAAACAGGTTCCTAATGAGATCCTTTACACMCGAGGACATGTAAATAAGTGTAGCTGTCCCTGGTGCTGAAACAACCTGACCTGCAGAAATTACATTGTTTTCTACTTAAATATTTGAGTCTTCATCAGGAATCTGGTTTATTTTCATTCATTCATTCATTCAAACAAATGTAAATTTATCTACAATCGAAAACAAAACACACTGCATTAATGAAATGAAAGGAGGCATGAAGAAGAAAATCTTATTATATCAGGCCCATTTTYCCCCAATAATTAAACTCAAACAAAAATCGATTTTTAGTTCCTTCCCAAAAACAATTTACGTCAACTCACACATGTTATAATATATATATATATATATATATATATATATATATATATAAATCGAACCGTTACCATTCTCCTAAATATAAAACTTTTCCAGCAGTTTTAACATAAATCTTCAGATTATTCCAGTCGTATTCCTTGAAGTACTTCAAGACAATGCTTTATACATAACCTAAAATATTATAATAAACTAAATCAAACCTTTTTTTATAATTTCAACTGATAAAATAATGTATTTGTTGGGTGACTGTAATGTTTTCTAGTTACTGTGTAACTAAAGGTCCTGTCACACCGTAATGTTTTMGACAACTTATGCTGACTTGTGAAACTTTTGTTTTGACTGTTTTACTCRCATCGGCTATATATTTGATCAGTTAGCATTACAGTATGAAGACATCCCAAAAAGGTTTCCAGATAGATATTTTTAAATTCCATCTTTAGTTTAGACATCTTTAGTGTTGGACAAACTTTTCACAAGTTGGCATAAGTTATACATATATATGAAACGTTATAGCATGACAGCGCCTTAAGTTTCCCCTTAAACATAAAAAACCCTGAACTATCCCTTCAAGTAAGCACCAACAGGTTATAGAAATGAGCTYTAAACATTTTCTGTAATAAACATCCATTTAGAAAGTGTTAACTTCTCTCAAGTTAAAAACTGTTTTTTATTATTCTATGAAAATAGTTCCATAATTAAACAAATATCAGACCTAAAAACCCCCGAGCCATGTCAACATAGTCAAACACTGTCAGTGTTGAACAACGTGCAGCCTGGAACAAAATAAAAACTGGAAATAGGCTGATAGGTACTTCAGTGTCTTTACTGTTTAAGTTCAGTTAGAGATCACACAATAAAATATATTCTGTTGGTTTTTGTATTGAATGAAGTTATTTTTACATCTGGTTTTGGCTTCATTCCTGGACCTGTTGAAGTTTAAGTGAACTGTGATGGTTTAATAAGTTATTAAAGTAACAGAGTTCAGGATGTACTTTTATAACGTTTTCCCATCTTTACAGAGTTTAAAAAGATTTAATYAGACAAATGTTTCATCTGGTAGTTTCTCATTGTCACCAAAGCAGCCTTCGGTTCTGCTGAGTCAGCGTTCACAGTAAGRTCCTGTTTATAGTTTGTTTTTGTCCCCATAAAAACACACACATCTGTTTAATTCATACAGAAACATAGCTCTTTAAGAATTCTGCTTCAGCCACTAAGTTTGTGTATTTTTGCTACTTTTACCTTTAAGTTGTCATTTTGCTACTTTTAACTTTTCGCTATACTTTTAGCTTTTGCTAATTTTTACTTTTAACTATCATTTTGCTACTTTTAGCTATAATTTTTCGACTTTTAATTATCATTTTGCTACTTTTAACTTGTAGCTATCATTATGCTACTTTTAGCTATCATTTAGCTGATTTTTCATTTTTAACTATCATTTGGAAACTTCTGTTTTAGCGATCATTTTTACTACTTTTAGCTTTTGAACTTTAAGTTATGCTTTGCTACTTTGAACTGTTTGCTATCACTTTGCTATTTTAAACTTTTAGATATACTG
>NW_013952445.1:1669584-1671243 GCF_001266775.1 Austrofundulus limnaeus
GGATTATATAGTTTGATATTTTTTTCTGCCTTTCATTTTGATTTATTACTTGTGTTTTTTTAATTGAAAATAGCTTTTCATTTGTTCGTTTTAATGAATGAATGAATGAACAAATTTTAGCTCCTGTCGAGTTGTTTGAGTTTTAGCTACTGTTCTGCTGCATTTAGATTTTTAGCTTGTGTTCTGATCGTTGGAGCTTTTGAACAAATTTCAGCAGTCATTCAGTGCAGTGTGTTAAGTTTTTCTCTCTTTTTTGTGAATGAACGAATCTAAAGCAGAAACACTGCATCATGTTTTATTACATTTGGGATCATTCTAATTAAGCAAACAGCACATTTAAGTTTTATAAAAAAATTGACTCTCTGATAAAATTAGGCTTTAATTGAATTTGTGTGCAAAAACATTTGTTCAACTAAGACTAACCAGACCTTCATGTCGCTACAGGTTTTACGGTTAGCTGTTCAAGAAGAACAGAAAGAAAAAGAATGTTGTGTTTTTTTCAAACTGATTAAAACTCAGCAGAATCCTCAGAAGACGTCYGTCTCAGGGTCACAACACGCAGAGAGCTGTTGCTGACCTCCAGCTTCATAGAATCTAATAAACAAGAATAAAAAATTTATACCTTACTTACACCATCTCCCAATTTTTTCTTACCTTTTGGTCCCATTGTCCCGTTTCGGTGAAAGAACACCACTTGAGGAAGCATTTTTCTCTTTGAGAGCGCTACAGTTCTGAGCATCCATTAAAAGGCTGGAGATGTGTACGGCTCTCAGATCGTTCCTCGTTCCAAATAGTTCGTCCTTCAACCCCTGCCATCGACTCGAATACAACATTATGTTACATTTCAATGGCTGCAAACAGGGGCTTGGGTTGAATAAGAACTTTGCTTTATTTAAGGTCATAAAAGACTTTTTTTTCACATCCAATAGCAGCATTTCTTTATAGTGTATAAAAACACTAAAGTACTCTTGCATTGACCACAGGACCCCAGTTCCATAAGGAAAAATTGCTTTAGCCAGACTTTGTTTTCTCATAATCACAGTCCTTGACAAATCCAATAACAAAGAAAACATATAGATTTTATCAATAGTTATTATTTATAAAGACTTAATGAGACTTAAACAAGTCAAGATTCCAACTGAAGAAAATTAAATAAGAAAACAAAGTTTTCATCAGCTAAAGAATGAGGTTGTTCAGAAACCAAATAGAAACACGACTTTCAAAATCTGTTTTCTATTTTTAAAATCTTTTTAAGTGAGAGGATTAACACTATGTTGAACAGATTTACACAAGACTTTAGGGAAAAGAGTACACAAAATAAGGATTACTAATATTTCTCAGCYTTAATGCTTTATAACTAATATTTAAGGCAGAYGTCAAAGGTCCCTTTTAGAACTTTTTTCTGATAAGTTCACTATAGTTGCTATGCAATTAAAATACCTTTACTCATCTTTTACACATAATTCTTTCTCTACAAGTCCTAAACTAAAGAAACTTTTAGTTCTCGTTAATTTGTTTCAAATTGTTTTAAGATTGACGATGTCAAAGGCCGGGTTACGATGGCTCAACGGCCGCTTCTGGCCCTCTGGCCTTATTTTGTCCACGTGTGCTTTAGGCCAGTGGTTCCCAAACTTCTTATCTTCTGACACACAAAATATC
>NW_013952445.1:1671691-1676567 GCF_001266775.1 Austrofundulus limnaeus
TTTCAGGACCCCACCTTGATGTTTCGGGACCCCACTTTGGGTCTCGACCCCAACTTTGGGAAACACTGCTTTAGGCTGTCAAACAAGTAAGAATGCTTCACTTTAAACAAAACGGCTGATTTTAACATATTTACACTTATGTCACATTACATAAACTTGCTAGCATTCCTGAAAAAAACAACAAAAAATAATTCCATTCAAATTTTTTTAAGCTTCTTTWATGAGTGAAGATAATAAAAGCTGGCTCAGGTTCAAATGGGAAGTTTTGGTTGAATGTTTCCTGTCGTCTCAGACTCAGGCGTGCCACAGTGAACGTGGATGAATGATTTGCCGACGAGAAGTGGCAAACAAAGTGCAGGTCGGCGTTCAGAATCAGCGCGCCGCAGGTCTCTTTGTCTGCCCCTCTGCGGACCCTCAGGGTGTGAAGTCAGCATTCTGATCCTCGAGGTGTAATTGAGCGTCTCCGTGTTTGGAAAACCACTGAGGGATTGAAGCGCGATCAATCACCTCTGGACTCAAATCTACGGACGGTCCGGCAGTTTTACATGTGGCTGAGTCCGAGGTGCTCAATCGTGGGAACAACCGAGGAGAGAGAGAGAGAGAGGCATGAATGTTTTCACAGCCTTCTTGAAAAGCTGGTTTATGATTTTCTTATTGCASCATCGAAGCATGGAACTCACTTTTACTTGAAGAATTAAAAGTCTAGTATTCTTTGAGGGAATAAAGATCTCACAACACGTTTGGTGCCCGATGTTTCAGACTAATATCATCTTGTTTGGGAACATTCTGCACAGTTTTATGTGACATCATCATGGTATCTGTCAGAGCTCYGACCGTGTGTTGTGAATGACTCTCATACTACCACACAACATTTTAGCTCAATATCTGTAAAACTCTCCAAGTTATAGCTAGATGATCTGTAATTTTACCAAGTATCTTTTTAAATCGTAACGTTTAATTTCTTGCATTATACTGTATGACCAACTGACCAATGAAGAATTGTTTCTGCACTTCTGAAGTGTTGAATTTACTCAACCAATTTGTGTCAACTGGTTCTACTGAACCRGGGGTGACCAAACATTTTCCCCGAGAGGGCCAACATGAGAATCTATCCAAGGGCTGYGGGTCAAATGCAATACTACAATACATGTTTGACATGCCTGGGCAGCAACGCTTAATGGGACATTACATAAGTTGATCTAATCTGAGGATTTGTGGTCTTAGAAAGTGTTTAAAYCTGCATGTGTGCTGAAATACGATGACAGGAGATTACAAACTATGGGCAACTATTTGTGGGCCAAATCAAATGGCTAGTTGGGCCAGTTTTGGCCCACGGGCCCCACTTTGGGCACCTCTGCACTAAACCAAAAACATAAGTATAATAGGTTACCTTCAAGCCCAGGCCTCACTTGCAGAGTGATCTCAATGGGATTTGCCTCATTATATAAAGCTTAATAATAATAATAATAATAATAATAATAATAATAAACTGAGTTGATTGAATGTAAAACAACTTACTCAACTTGGTCTAGTGGACAGTTTGGTTGAGTAAATTCAACACTTTTTAGAGTGTGTGTAAAAGTACTTTTACTTTCCCCATCATTGTGAGCAGGTTTTTGACTTCTTAAGTACTTTTCTTAGCAGTGAAATTCATCTTTACTAAAGTCATTTTCTGTTTATATATTTTTATTTTTGTACTTGGTTATCTTTTTCAATACTTTATACACCTCTAGTCATAGCTGTTTATGTGTTTTCTAAGTTCAGCTGGCTGTGGCGGCCATCTTGAATGGGACTGACTCCTAAATACATTCAGCTGAAGAYGTGGACCCAAGGATGACTTTCTGAAAATTTCATTAAAATGYATYCAGTGGTTAATKGGATATTTTGYTAACAGACAAAGCTGAAACAGTTGTTGTTGAAGTTCACAGGTCTTGTGTGAACATTTAGTGCTCAGAGGATAARTTGGGGATCGGTGTCAGCTACTACCACACCAAATTTTACCTCGATATTTGTAAAATTAATTGATTTCGAAACGTTTTTGTGTTTGCACGTCATTACCGTGGCGGCCATCTTGGATTGGATCGACTCTATTAATCAGTCGTAAACGTTAACGCAGTGCTCACGTGATGAGCGATACATTCAATATTCTTTAGTGATCCATGGAATACTTTGCCAACACTGTTAAAAATGATGATGTTAGGTGATACATGTTAGAAAAAAAAACATGTCTGCCAGGGGATTTTAGGATCTGATTGTATTCAATKTATATTAAACTATTTGGGTTAGAATTACACTCACTTAAATCTTTTTTTCTTTTTTAAACAACAACAAAAAAAACTAAATGTGTTGATCTGTAGCRGCGCAGTGTGATGTGCTGCTCTCTGTTGGGTCGACCTTTGTGGTTCGCTTTAACAAGCATGTCAGGAAAATAATTATCATTTTCTTTTTTTAGTTTTTTTTTTACTCCCTCCTACATGTGGTCAAAGAAAGACCTAYGAGCTAAAAGTGCTGTTGGCCTGTTTAGCATAAAATGAGTGCATTAATATCCGGAGACTCAATTATTTTCCCAAACACTTGGGTTGACTCTGCAGCTTACAAGAAGCGGTTCACTTTGAAGACTTTCAGCCGGAGGCAAACGCTGCCTTTTTTTTTGGTGCTAATTGTAGAAAACAGCTCGACGCAGATTACCTGAAACGACGGCGTTTGTTCAAGACGCTTTAAACTCTCTTTGTTCGAGAATAAAACTCGTTCAAGTTTATCTGTTTGGGTGCTTTGTGATGGATCGTTTTTAAATTGGCCCTAAAAATAAGACGGGGATTTTTGGTTAGTTATTCGTCGCCAAATATAAAGGTGCGGTAATCTTTATGCGTGATGTCATTTAAAACATTTGAGCTAAACGGCAACAAATCTGTCATTAACCAACACAAGATTATCTCAGTTCAAAACTCTGAAATTTTAAAAGTTGATCTAAAAATCTCCCGTTTGACCTAATTTCATTTTTTCGTCTTTCGGACCTTTGTGCCAGCTGGTTGCTCCTGGCCCTGCAGATCCATACAATCCTCTTTACCTACAATCGCCCACCCCCCGCCGACTCCTTCCCCTTCCTCTCACCTGATTAGAATTTCTGCGGTGGCCTCTGGGATCGGATGATTCCGACATATTTTATTTAAGTGCTTTTGTAAGCCCTAATATTCAGCAGCTGTGATCYATGGCTGCATTACAATTTTCAGGGTCAAGATGGGATTCGTCTGCAAGAAAAAAAACGGGGGTGAGTGCAACTGCTGCAATGATGGAGAGGAGGGTGTGTGTGTGTGTGTGTTGGGTGGAAGTGAGGGGTTATGGAAAAGGGAAAAAAAAACAAGAGAGGAAAAAGGAAAACGTAAGGATCTCTCGAGTAGTCTTTAAAAATGAACGAGAAAATGGGGTAATCCCAGAGTCGCAGCATGAAAAGAGGGAAAATCAATAAGGCCTCTCGGTTCGCCTGGGCCCTCACAAGTCCTTGAGATGAACAAAAAGTTGTGCATTTTGTTGCCACGTCCGTATGTCTCAATAGAGAAGGTGTGTGTGTGTGTTTGTGTGCAAAGCAAATGGAGGGAGTGTGTGTACAGTAAGGCTGCTTGGTTTCCTGCCTGCAAGCCTGTTTTTTTTGTTCTTCTTCTGGAGAGCAGGGTGCGCAGAACATGTTTCCAGAAAAGCTCTCTTTATAGTTTTACTGCCTCAGTTCATGATGTAAGTACATAAGACCCGTGTCAACACGGGGCGTGAATCAGCTGGCAAACTGGTCAAAGACGCTTGAGTCGGGTCTGAAATGAGACAAGGCTTCTCTCATGTGATTCACRATGAGTGTGAGATCATTTTTTTTATCTACAAGACCAGGATAGAAGAAGACATCATACAGGTTTTGTAACCTTTAGATTCGTGATTCAATTGACCCCCAAAAACCAGCCTGCAACCCTCTCCTTTTAAGACCCCCAATACTTCCTGGCTGACATGGAGCAAAGTGACCAGAGAGGTCCGGGATTGGATCACTKCTCATGAATTTTTAATTGTCACCAATCATCTGAGGCAGAGGGGTGGAGGGGGTGGGCAGGTGAAGGTTTGATGGAGGTAACAGAGAAGGTGTCTTTGGTCTAAACTAGAAAAACATCCTTTTCTGCTAAACTACAGTGTGAACGCTGATCGTTCATGGACTGCTGAGATTTGATGAAGAAGCTAAAATTGAGCTGTTAAAACTAAAATAAGGAGAAAACTAGCTAAAAGCCAAAAAGTGGCGAAAGACAAACTAAAAGCAACTAAACGTTGACTAAATGTAGCATTAGAGCAGCTAGAAGCTCAAAGGGTAGCAAGAAGATAAAAGTAGCAAACAGGTTGATAGAATCTAAAAGCATCAAATGGCTTGGGAAAAGCTGAAGCAGCAAAAGGGTAGCTAAAAGCAGCAAAAGACTGTAAACTCTAAATGTAACAAAGGGCTAAAAGTAGCTAACCATTAGCTAAAAGTAGCAAACCATTAGCTAAAAGTAGCAAACCAATAGCTAAAAGTAGCAAATCGCTTGCTACAAGCAGTGAGGCTGCCCGATCCATACTGTCCTGGAATCACTGTTTTTAGCATGTAGCATTTCACTAAACTGATGACAGAATCCATTCGATTTTAGCCGTTCATCACTGCAATGTTTCATAGAAAAGGCAACGTTTTCAACAGCTGTGGATTTTTATTCCAAGTAAAAAAAATAAATAAAACAAAGATGAGTTATAACATGATTGTCTAGAATATAGTTTGCAAGTTATTATAAATAAAAATGTGCACTTTGTAAATCTGTATTTTATTAATCAAAATGTACACTCACCGGCCATTTTATTAGGTACACCTGTCCAACTG
>NW_013952445.1:1676788-1682358 GCF_001266775.1 Austrofundulus limnaeus
TACCACTAACTAAAAGTAGCATACCACTAACTAAAAGTAGCATACCACTAACTAAAAGTAGCATACCACTAACTAAAAGTAGCATACCACTAACTAAAAGTTGCATAACATTAGCTAAAAGTAGCATACCATTAGCTAAAAGTAGCATACATTAGCTAAAAGTAGCATACCACTAACTAAAAGTTGCATAACATTAGCTAAAAGTAGCATACCATTAGCTAAAAGTAGCATACATTAGCTAAAAGTAGCAAAGCACTAAGTAATGTATCAAAAAGCTTGCTAAAAATAGCTAGAAACATAAGTATATATACAGAGAGAGAGAGAGAGAGAGAGAGAGAGAGAGAGAGAGAGAGAGAGAGAGAGAGAGAGAGAGAGAGAGAGAGAGAGAGAGAGAGGCATAAAGTTAAAGCAGATTTTAAAGAGAACCAAGTTTCTGAAGGATTTGAACAGATCTTAATGTTTTTCAATGAGGAAAATAAATATTTTTAAAAAGCTTGCATGTCCTGAATGAGCTCGATGCTCTGATATAGAGCATAAATGGAAATATAGTTTAAAAAATACAGAAGTGTATAGATTGCAAAAGTACGTGCAGAAAAACAAACAGGAAAGCAGCAGTGTGAATGCTGAATCAGCATGTACACAAATGGAAACCGCCATTATCATCAACCCAAGTGTTTATAAGACCAGTCCTACTGCACCTTCTCGATCTGTCCATCCCCTCATTTATCCCCCACTCATCTCCTCTCTCCCATGCTAAGCTTTGCCCCCCTCCCCTCCCCTCCCCCTCCCCTCCTTCATTAGCGGGCTCCTCAGTAGCCTGTCATGGCGGATGTGCTCCATCAAAGCTGATCGACTCCCCGTTTTTCCAGAAAGATGTCGCGGGTTATCACGGCTCGCTCAGATCTCCGGCTGCGGGAGATGCGTGACTGGCAGGCCGTCTTTTGAAGACAGTGATTCCTCCACTGATGCCTCCCAGTTGGAAATTTAGAATCGTGTCTGCTAAGACGCTGTATGCAAAGTATATTAATGTACAGGTTGGGGGGGCGGCGAGCCCGACTGAATTCTGCTCTCTGAGAACGTCCAGGAAACTCAACACCTCCCGAGCAAACCAGCTCCTTCTTTATGCACTCGTCTTTGCTTTTCACCTTCTACCAGCCCAACCATGATGGGTGTGAAGAACTCAAAAACATAAAGGAAGTATAAACACTGATACCTAAATTTAAGATATTTTCCTGACAGACCAAAAAACCATTATTGTCCTTTTTTACCTTTCAGCAGCAGGCCGTATAAAAGAGGTTAAGATGGGGGCGGAGTTAGAGYTCCACGTTCTGATGTTGCTTTTCCAACTGTACGTCTTTGTAGTGGCAAAGTGCTAATTTCAGTTCAAAGGTTGTGGTGGTCTACAGGGAAAGAGATGATGAAAATTAGACGTGACTTGTTAGAGGGGTGGGGGGTTGGAGCTAAGTGGTTTAGTTTGGATTTGGTCCATCTTTGTGTTCCCAGCCGCAACGCCGACGTCAGCCGGAACGTGTGAAGGTCTCTCCTGTTTGACGACACGCTCCTTCCAACAGAGCYACTGACACGGCGTGTTCCGGTCGTYGTGACTTYGTGGGAACAGGAAATAAGAGTCGGACCGTTACGGCCCAAAGGAATCAAACCCGCAACTACAATCCAGCCAGCATCACCTCTGATCGTCTTCCTCTCAACCACGGGAGAACACGCGATGCACATCCACGCCTGTGTGGCTGCAGAGGCTTCCTGAAACAACGGAGGCCTTTGTCACTTTATTGTGAGCACAAACGGCAGTAAAATGGTCGACAGCTCTGACGGGGCGAACGCAGCCGGATAAAGGGCCGACGAGAGAAAGAAAGGCAGCCATTCTGTTGGGAACGGTGGCGTGTACAAACGGAGAACATGGCTCCTTTTCTATTAGCTGTACACTAGATAGTGTGTTCTTAATGGGGTGCATCCGCCATACGTGCAGCAGTGTGTGTGTGTGTACTTTTGTCTGCTGAATCAAACAGAGGAATGCTCAAACAGCACCAATTGTGTGTGTGTGTGTTGTTTGCAGGGCCACTTTTAGCATACAGGCGTCTCTTCTGTGTGTGTGTGTGTAGCATCTGCTACAGATGACAGCATCGTGGACACTCCTGAAGATGAAGCGCCCACCCTCCCGTTGTGATCCCACCACTGGTGCTGTTTATACAGTTTAAGGACCAACCTACGCAGGGACACGCAGCTCAAACGACGCTTGTCACAATCCCTTGTCGTCTTAAATGGCTGACAAACATCAGGCTGTTTGCAACGGCGCTGCGTCGCAGACGTTCCTCACTGACAAGCCCTCCTTTTACAACTTTTTACGTGAACCTTATAGAAAAGGATGAGAAAGAGGAGTGACTGCTGAGCGTAGACGTGGACCRGAATGAGATCCTGACCTTTGGATACCAGAGTTTTAGTGTATTAAAACAAAAACCTTAAAACAGAAATAATATTAAAACTTATATCACATGAAGTTAAATATTGATTAAAAAAAAGCTCTTTATGTAACAGAGCTGATCAATTTTCCATCATTTTTCAGTAAAGACCTTGTTCTGCAATTTTTGTTTTATTTTAACGATAAATGTAAAACTTTCATTTCCTTCAGGACTTTCCGGCTATGACTTCTGGTGTTTCAGCAATTTATACAGTTTGAGATATTTCACTTTTTCTGTCATTTTTGTTGTCTTTGAAAATGAATGGAGTTGTCTTTAACATCCTTAAAATCCTACAAAATAGTTAAACCTTTATTGCATGTTTCACCTTTTCTTCTGTTTCTGCTTTTTCATTCCTAATTTTAGCTTGCTTTCTACGAATTTTAGCTTTTCTCTGTGTTTTAGCCATCTTTCTGCTCTTTTTTTAGCTATTCTGATTAATTTTTTTGCTCTATCAGCTTCTTCCTGATTATTTAAACTTCTTAGTCTTCTTGCAGCAGTTTTTTGCAATTCAAGCTAGCYTTTTTCACCTTTTCAGCTACTTCTTTCAGCTGCTTACTTTAGCAAACGTGCTCTTTTCTGCTTCTTTGTGCTAATTTCAGCTTATTTGGTTATTTTAYAACAAACTGCAAAATTTTTGAACATCTTTTTTTTCTGCAAAAACAGTTCATCATCAAGCTTTCACACTCCTTTTCTTAGCAAATGAAAGTTCTCTAGTTTTATTTATAGTTATTATAATTTAAAGCAGTGGTTCCCAAAGTTGAGGTCGGGACCCACAGTGAGGTCCTGAAACATGAAGGTGGGGTCCTGACAATATTTTCTGAGTTAATTACACCAAAACAGGGTTCCTACAGTTTAAGCCAAGTTAAATTTAAGACCTTTTAAGACTTTTTAATGCCAAGTGAAACTAAATTTAAGACCAATTTCGTAATAAACACAAACGACAAAAAAAAAAAAAAAAAAAAACTGGCAGAAATTTATGAGTCAAAGTAGTTTTGGTTGAAGTATTCAAATATTGCTAATAGATCAATTGTTTTTATTCATATCGAACTGCTTTTTCATCATCTATAGCAGAAACATTCTTAGCAGCCAGTTTTAAACTTACCATAATCTAATTCCTGAAAATCCTCTAATGACCCAAAATTTGGCGTTTTAGGACCCACAGCGAGGTCTTAACCCCAATCTGCTGTAGATGAAACCTTAAAGTGCCCGTGACATCAATTTTTTTGTACGAAAAATGTTTGCATTTTTGGAAAGACAACATTATTAACATATTACACAATGAATTTCTCATTGCTGAGATGAACAGTTGTTGAGATATTTGTATGTGAAATGACAGGAAGTGACGTCAAAGTGGAATGTCTGCATGTGAAAATAAAAAAATGTTACCAGTTATTTTAATATTTGAGATGAATTACAATCATCCTACTTACAATGAGTTAACATTTTAAGACTTCTGAAAGAAGACAGTTTAAGGCTAATTAAGGCCTTATTTTTGGATTGATGAATTCAATGACTTTTAAGACTTTTTAAGCAGGAACCCTGCTAAAAAATGACTACCAACAACATTTTTTTGCCTTTGTTGTTACAAAATAATAAGATTAGTGTACTTAGAATGGACAAAARCAATGTAATAATGTTATATGCTYTTGTTTATTTGACGTGAAAACAATATTTATTAACCGATTGCAGCTGGGGGCACAGGTCTCTGCTGCTGGTACTTTGTGAGTCAAAAACTGATAAGTTTGGGAACCACTGATTTAAAGTACTAATAGGAGTACTTAGGGACACACTGTGTGATCAGTTTTTACTGTACACGAGAAAAAAACTGATGACAAAAACAAGAGTGCAGAGAAAATGCTTCAAGACGGTCCAGTGACGTGTTTAAAAAGGAAAGAAAAAAAAACCGTTCAATGTTTCGATCCTTTCTCGAGCACGGAGGCAGGAAGAGCTTTAAAAAAATCCCTTTTCAGACATCAAATAATTAGTCGCTCCGCCCTCTTCGCCCTCCCCTCCACCCTCTTGTCTTGTGGCGTCTGTATGGAAGGCACAGCTTCAGTCACTTAAGGAGGGTTAACACCCGTCTAAATTAAATATTAAAAGGTGTCTGTACCTGCCGCTATTGTTGCCCCTTGGAATAAGATATAACCTATTTTTGACAAGTTTTCATCCTCAGCCTTCTGCGGCGAGACGCTTGTCGAAAACCAAATCAGCCAATGGAGGAAACTGTGGTGAGTGTGTGTGGGGAAGTGGGGGTGGGCATTGATGAATAATCTAGTTCGTATTCCAATGACACCCATCGCTCAAACGACGAGAAGAAGGATGGARAAAGAAGAGGCACGTGGAAGAACGCGACTAAAAGCTCGAGAAAAATAGTGAGGGACAGAACGAAAATAAAAAAAGAGGAAGGATAAAGGGAGGAGAGATGATAGCCAAGGTATCACATGACATCGCTCCTGCTTAAATAATACAGTAAAGGGGGCTCTAAACAAATCGTTATCTTCCCACCTCCATCCATCCCTCTGCCCCTCCCTGCCTTTCCCCCGATTTAAAAAACAACAACTTGTTTTAATGCCATTTCTTAATGAACATAATAGCTCAGCACTAATAATGAAAAGAAAATAAAAACATCTAAAAACGCGGAGGGGGGCCCCCCGAGTTGTCGCCAGCGCTCAATTATTTCCTTGTCAAGTGGGTCTGTTTTTAATGAGGCCCTGTGGGACTGACGTCTGTCAGTCAGCCCTGACTTTTTGACACCATTACAACTTCAAATAGAAGCCGCCGCCACGCTGCCTTCCACCGCTCGCTAGCTACCGCTCCGCTCATCTGACAGGCTGGGGAGGGAGGGAGGGGAGGACAGGGAGGAGGAGAAAAGGTGGCAGAAGAGGTAGAGGGAGAAAAAKGGGTGTGTGTGTGYGTGTGTGGGGAGGTGTTGGAGGAGAAAGACGGAGCACGTCAGCACATACTGTACGGACGGACAGCACATTTAGACTGGAAAGAACAACAATCACTGAGGGTCATTACCAGGAAACATTTGTCAAACTGCTCAGGAAGACAGCCCCTTCCGCCATCCCCCCTTCTAACCTCTTCCTTGTTCAC
>NW_013952445.1:1683010-1689477 GCF_001266775.1 Austrofundulus limnaeus
TATATATACAAACACATGTCTATTTTCGATAATGTAAAAAAACGATCAGACCGCTGACATGGCAGAAATCAATATCGGATACTGGCCCAGTTTTCCTTGTCGGGCCGATACAGATTCGCTAAAATTTTACCAACATCAGCCGATACTGATGTTAATGCTGAGATATTTCGTGCATCCCTTTTTACTTTTTACTCCCATTTCATTTGGRCTTGTTTTCATTCCGGCTTGTTATTGATAAAAAAAATTATCCAGATGAATTGTGCCACCTGAATAGAGTGAATCTAAATGTGAATGGGTGAAGTGTAAATAGATATGTAGCCTAGTGCAGCTGAAACAGGTAGACTAGTGCATCATTCACATATAAAATGACATGGTCATTTTGGCTTTTAGAAAAATGTTTTTGGGGAGATCACCTCCCATTAAATGTACTTATTTTTACGCAGTACTTTTATTTTTAATACTTAAGTACTTTTTATAGCAGAAAATTACTTTTGATACTTGGGTACACAAATTTTAGATACTTAAAAGACTTTTACTCAAGGAATATTCTTAGAGGAGACTTTAACTTTTACCAAAGTAATTTTATGGTAAGATGCTTGTACTTTTACTCAAGTATCACTTTAAGGTACTTTATACAACAGTGGTAAGGGGCCGGGGTTAGGCTGTAGAAATTAATAGAAGTCAATGCAAAGTCCACACAAGTATAGAGAGACAAGTTTGGTTGTGAATTCTAGCTGGCAAAGCATTAATATACTGTCATTCAATCCTTAAGACTCCAAAAATGCTCTTGATTTTAGTTTTTTCCAAGAATCACACAACAACAAACACCTATTCCACATAAACACAATCTTCAGAAATTTACATGAAATATACAGAACAAATAATACAAGCTCCGAATCAGGTCAGGCCTATTTATAGAAGAAAAACAAACAATAAAATAAAATAAAATAAAACTAGAAATCAACACATTTCTTTTGGTCTTGCATCATCAGCCAAAAGCCAAAACATATATAATGTTAAATCAAAATAACAAAGAAAATAAAACTTACAGTTCTAGCACAGACATTTTAATTCTACATCTTTAAATAAATAGCAACAGAATCAGATGGAAAAAAATAACCACTATACACAGTATGGATTTAAATGTTAGTACATACAGTATGATACCAAGATTTACCACAACGAAAGATAAAAAGTCTGTAGGAATGAGTCACGACGTGTGTTCAGGAAGTGTGAGGTACATCRGGATACTCAGTGTGACAAAAATGTTAGGAGAAACGTTTTCATTTTATTTTCTTTTTAATGTTTTCTATTAGGTCAAAGCTTTGGGGATCGGTTCATTTTATGATAAAACTCTAGTAAAAGACAGCTTTTTCTTCTTTTCTCTGCACTCTTTTAAAATAAAAGTGGTAAACAAGCCAACTTTTCTGAATAAACCAACCATCGTGAAGCTTTTAACGTCGAGGCAGAGAGAGTGACCAGCATGTCGGACTGAGAGCTCAGTCCGCTGCTGGTGGTGCTGGGGGCCGCAAGAAGAACAGCTGAATCATTTAGTTACAGAAGCTCCTGCATAMGACTGGAAGCAGGTCTGAGTCGGTGTCGACTACTAGTCCATGACTGCCTTTCTGTCTTTCATGCATGCCTACGAACCTTAAAAACCACTTCATCCACCTCCTTAAATGAAAAACAAGCAAAATAAATCACATGCATCGATGAGGTTGTATTTCACCTGTGGGTGGGGTGGGGGTGGCTGCAAGTCCACACCGAGGACGACGACATGAAAAAGTTTTACCGCTTTCGTCCCTGAAGATGCAAGACACAATTTGACAGGGAGAGGATGAACATAACAGAGGAGAAAAGCAAAAAGAAAGAACAGAAGAAAAGGTAGAAAAGCAGTAGAATGAAACGAGAAAGGGGGGGGGGGGGCTCCCTGTCAGGTTTAGAAAACTGTGATTCATGGGGACCATTTGTCCTAATTACAGCGGAACAACGCTTTTGTCGCTATTAATCACGCATGTTGTGTGTGTTTGTATTTGTACTGGGAGAGAGGACAGGATGGGGGCTGGGGGGGGGGGGGGTTCATAGGTGAACAGTAAAGATCAGTGGCCTCTCAGGTTTAAATAGATGGCCAAGATGATGGTGACGAAGATGACAGCTCCGAGGATGAAGATCAGGACACGATTCTGGATGATCCTGCAGGAGAGGAAAAGCACAGGAGATCAGGAGAGATTTATAGAGAGAGCAATAAACCAAACAGTCACACGTTTCTGTGCAAACTAAACAGGCAGACATTAACTGGAAGCTCACTGGGGTTTAATAGGTACCATAAGTCCCGAGTACATTTATCAGTACACAGGGATGGAAACATTCAATCGAATATTTACTAATAAGAGTCTGATTGGTTCTCACGTGTCCTACTGATGTATGTACATGTACAAAACACATCTGACACATAAACATTTACACACACATACACACACACGGGCTCTCAAACTTTATTTGCAGAACAAAATGGAAAAAGTGACTCAGTAGTTTCCCGGAGATTATAAAACTCAATGGAATTTGCAATAAAACGTCGCCCTCCTTTGCACGTTTAAATGTCCACATTTTTACTGAAGTCAACTTTTAGAAGAGGTGTGAGGTGTGGGCGTGTGTTGGGGGGGGGGGGGCTTTGAACCACAAAATATACAGCTGAAGAGAAGGGGGGGAAAATGGAGACGTATTCATAAGTCCCCTTCTCCATCAGTGAAAACACACACACAGCAAACCCTCCGCTGCTTCTGACAAATGAGAGAATTATCACATTTGCTGACTTGTGGGGGGACAGAGGAGAGGCTGTGCATTGGGAGGTGGTGGGGGCACTGTCCACTTCTCTAAGCAGGAGATGAATAGCCCATGCTGTGGTCATTTATCACTGAAGAGTGGGGGTCTGGCTGGTTGCTCAGTCACCCTGCTACCCTCTAAAGTCCAAGTCTGAGCTCAGCCCAGCGGTCGAGCTGTTGGCCCTCTGCAGTCCACCAGCTCTGATTTACAATAACCTCAGATAACCACTTTGTTTAAAGCTGGGGTGTTCTGTTAGATTCTTCTTTTAAAAAAAACACTTTAGTAGTATTTTTGTCCCTTTTTTTTTGTTTGTTTTACAGAAATGGTTACTAAACCTCTCAAAAATGGTTCCACCACATTTAAAAACGATTTTACTCACAGCTAGAACAAAACACACTCACAAAAAAAGTCTGCAGTACAATAAAAATGACCATAATTAGCTTGTTTYACTAAGGTTCTTATAGTTTCCATTTAAAAAAGACCATTTAATTTTAATTTTTTTAAAGACTTTTGAATGTTTGGACTTTCATTGTGAAGTTATAGGAAATWTTTGAATGTTGGTCAGTCTTTTATTATCTGCATGTTTTATTATTGCTTCTAAATAGAGTTTTGAACCTAATAAATCTTAAAGTAGACATCATGATTTAAATTTTTTCCTTCACATTTAAATCATTCATTTGGGGTCTATACAAAGTAGAACTGCATTGCTTTGGTCTGAATTCCTCCTTGTAGCTCCACAAGCCCCTCTTTCACCCCTTTTCCTGATGTGTAATGGTGCGTTCACACCGAACGCGATTTCAGCRTCAGGAGCAGCAGGTTTACATWCAAAGTCTATGGTGGAYGCGCTTCAAGCAACGTCGGGAAGTGCTGCGGCGCCTCAAGCGCGATTAGAGCAGCGCGATTTGAACGATTTGAACGATCTGAGCGTTCGACGCGCTGAGGCGCAAATCGCTGAAGTTAGAAAATCTGAACTTTTGCAGCTCGACGCGCTGCATCAACCAATCAGAGACTCCACTGTGTGACGTAGCGACATATTTCCCGACGGGACAGTTTACTGAATGATGTCCACTAACCTGAAACAGATGGAGAGGAGCTCTTTAGCTGAAATCGAGTGCCTGCACTCCTGATCCGCACCAATGCGTGGCAGTGACTCATCAGACTAGAAAAATAGTCCTGAAAGCGAGCTGTGAGCCTCTACTCTGAATTATCTGGTGAATTAAYTATGAATTAATTATCTGATGAACGTGACATGCTCCTTCTCTCTGTAAATAAAGCAAAGCCACTTCCTBGTCCGACATTAAACAGAGCCCGACAGAGGAGGGAGGGGCGGGGAGGCTCTGCCGTGCAGCGCTTCAASAGCTGACCTGCATCTGACCTCAAAGTGCACAAGCTTCAAACTTCAGCGTTGGCTGCGATTTTGAAGCTGAAATCGCGTTCGGTGTGAACGCAGCATAACTCAGATCAACTCGTTTTGAGGCTGTCTCTTTAAATCCAAATGAAGCGCTTTATGCCCCGCCCCCCTCAAGCTTCCAGACCAGTCCATTTTAGTTTGATAGAGGGGTTTAGGAGTATATAGCGGCGCAGAAACATTTTATTTACAAACTAATTAATAAATGTCAACAAGGGACGGCTTGTCCATCCAGCCTTACATGTTGGAGCCAGAGTCTGACCCAGAGCCAGAGGAGGATGAAGACCACCAAAGTGTAATTTGTAAGTCCAGAACTTATTAGAAATCCCATTTAAAAAACTGTGACGTAATAGTTCAGAAAACATCATTGAAAATATAGAAAAYTGAAAAACATGACCCAAACAGAATATAAAGATATCTATGCAGCACCAGGAGAGACTAAATTCAACTTTTCTGCACTCCTACAGACTCCCAAGTAAAAAAACAAAATACACTTAACAGCTAAAAATGTAGATTTTCATGCTTTGTCCTTTGTAAAGCCAAGTCGTAACAACTCACACACACACGATCGACATTTATGCAGCACCTTTTCAAACTGAGCTAATTCAGTCAAGTGTTTTGCCATGTGTTTMMCATTCACACAGAGCTGTCCTGCAAGGTGTTTCTATAACAGCGGTGTCCAATCCTGGTCCTTGGGGGCCACTATCTTGCATGTTTTAGTTGTTTCCCTGCGCTTCTGCAGGTTTTGAATTTCTGCAGAAGCCTGTTAATCACTCGTGCGTTCCTACCAGGTGCGTCAAAGCAGAGAAACAACTAAAACATGTTGGATAGTGGCCCTCGAGGACCGGGATTGAGCACCACAGCTAATACTAAAATCCTCAGTTTGAATAATGTATTTGTTAAACTTGACTCCATTTTTTTAGAAAGTGTAAAAAAAAAAAAGTTTGGAAAGCTAAATTTTGTTTTGTGTTCTGTTTATTTTCCCCAAACCAAATTTTGTACATTTTGGCACATTGACAGACTGAGTGGGAACTCTGTTCTGGCAACAAAAACTGCAGCACTTATAATGCAGTCATAACACTCATCACTCCTGCTGTATTTTAGAAGCAGTTAATCTTTGATGAAATGCATACATGCAGTATTATTAAACTGTCAGACACCATTTAAAAAACAACACAAGTAATAAGGATCAGACCGTTTTAAAACAGATACAAATCTTTTTAACCTGTTCAGAATTGACCAGATTTTATAGGACATAAACAAACAGCTTGCTGTGTTATGATGAGAACTAAAGCAGTGATGGGCAAACCTCACTGTGGCGTCTGAATGAGGCTCGTACGATTGGCTGAAACCAGCTGGGGAGGAGATCCCAGAGAAACACTAATCAGAGCGTGCTTAGCAAGGCCACGTCTCCCTCTATTAATTGACATTCATTATTTACAATGATTATTTATCCCAGCCAAATACCCGGAGGAGTGTGTGCATGTGTGTGAGTGTGCGCTGGAAGAAGCCAGCTCGTTTTGTGATGCTGGTTTATTTTTCAGCTGTGTAAAACCATACAGGAAGTTTGTTTCAGCCACAAAGACGAGGACAGGGTGCTGATAGAATAACATTTAATGATTTGGAAGCAGAAAATAATTTCAAACACCTAAATGTTCAACTATACAAGATAACGTTATATGGTTTTTATGTTTCTATGGCTAAAGGCATCTGATCTAAACCCTTTATCAAACAATGTGAACTATAACTTAATAAAGAATTAAGTYCTCCAAAATAAATAATTCATACATTCAATCTTGGCGCAACTTTGCAGTTTTTCTAAATAATCTGTTGGAAAACTCATTTTCAAGCCATGTTTTTTTTTTTAGAATTTACTCTTTACCCCAGTAGGTTCCTACAATAAAAACAAAATATTAAAAAATTCCTTAGAAAACAAAAGCAGCCAAAATGAAACCTTTTCAAGAAATATAAAAGCCTTTTCTACCAAACAAAAGGAAGAAAAGAAAAAATAAATCCCTAAACCTGGGAGGTAGGGGAGTGAAGGACATCGTTCTCCTCAGCTGTATGGTTGATCCTGTCCTGACACGTGGCCAGACAGAACAGAACTTATCAAACCGGATCCATCCTCCTGTTTTGACACTTGACATAAAGATGGAAGGCGAGGAATGGGGAGGGAGGGAAGGAACGGGGTGTGTGTGTGTGTGTGTGTGTGTGTGTGTGTGTGTGTGTGTGTGTG
>NW_013952445.1:1689502-1692899 GCF_001266775.1 Austrofundulus limnaeus
GTGTGTGTGTGTGTGTGTGTGTGTGTGTGTGTGTGTGTGTGTGTGTGTGTGTGTGTGTGTGTGTGATGCACAGGTACAGATGCGCAAACTGACCCACATATTCACACTTAATACTGAAATGATACAAGGCCAACAGATATAAATCTTTTTTTAGGTCTCTGTTTGTTCCAAATAAATTATGTGAAGTAATAAATTATTAGTACTTTTATCTCAAAATAGGGACAGAAAGCTCTAACTCGTCATGATGTTAACAGATTATGTGTTGAGGATAATGCTCAACCACTACAACACCAAACGTTAGCTCAACATTTGCTATAGCTGTTTTGGTGAGTGTGTCTGTAGCCTACCTAGACCACGGCCCACATAGGCCACCCCCTAAGCAATCTAGTTAGGCTGCATAAAATAGCTGTGAAACGAGATGGTCTTCCTATGTCTATGTCTATGTCTAGGTTGTCCTGTTTAGTTTACTGACAGAGCAATGAATCCTGGGATACCTTCGGCTGGGAAGGATACTCAGGATGCAGCCTAAAGCTGAAAACATACTCCCTGCGAACTGCCGACATCGGTATGCCGACGTCGGTATGGGTTGTCGCAGTTTAATGACGAAAATTACGTCACCGGGCTTCACAGCGTTGTGTCGACAGCCCCTTTTGGCACAACCCGCCGGCAGAACTTTTGACCCCCCTCCTGTGTCAATGGTAATGTGTGATTGGTCTGAAGTTCATGGGCGTGTTTGTGCTGTGCTCGGGGGAAAAAGAAAAAGAAAAAAGAACGACTCGCTCCCAGACTAGAAAGCAGAGTTTTATAACATAGTCAAACCATGAAAAACTTATGGCTTTTGTTTGTGCTGAAAGCGCTGCTGCACTCGGTAAAAAAAATGGGGGGGAAAAAACCCGACTCACTCCCAGAGCCGACACCAGGAAGTAGAGTTTTATAAAGATAGTCATACCGTGAAAAATTCGTGAATGGAGATTAAACAGACGTGCATGGAGGAATCTGACTGATAAAAACTGTGGAGCTAAACCAGGGCAGATGTGGATAAATACGTTGCGTGAGTGACGAGTCTTTTTTTTCTGCATTGTCGGCTGTTGTGRGGAGAAATTCCATGCAGTGACGTATGATTCAGTGGGAGGGGGGTTTCCCGAGCTCGACGCGGGGTGTCTCAGGGACTATGAAAGGTCTGAGTGAAAACGACTGCCGAACAACCACGTGACCGCACGTCGACCCGTCAGCGTCRGAGCGAGTATGTTTCAGGCTTTAATTTTGTGGATTTGTGGGCCGCATTCTTTGGCCGCATGAGAAGGAGCCAAGGAATTGGGACAGCCTTCGACGCAGTGATATTAGCAGCTGACAAATGTGGACTTTAAAGGTCACAGCCCCTGATTTGGGACATAGGCTGCATCCAAATTCAGTGGCTCCATCCTCCGAAGGCCAAATTTGTCGGTGGCTTATGACACTGCATCGTGTCAGTGACTGTCCTTATTTGAAGACACCTCCAATGCGGCCGATAAATGCGGCCTCCTTTTTCCCCAGTTTGAGGGATGGGTCAGATGAATCCTTCTCGGTCCACCATATCCCATAATGCATTGTGGACCGACCGGAGATTTATTTATTTTTGCTCAWGATGGTGGACAAAGCGAGGGAAAGTACAGTTTTAAATAAAAAACTGGTGGTATAAAAAATAAATAAAAGTTTCAAGCGGATTTGTTGTTAATGCTTTTGTCATTTGCATGAACATGTTTTTAATTATTATTCTTGTCAGAAATCAAACAAGCTGGTATAGCGAAATAAACTTGCATGTACAGCGAGCCCATTTCTTCTTCAAATTTTGCCTTTAAGCTATTTTTGTTGTTTTATGATCTTAATAATGCTAATATACTGATATTTCGCAAATTTCGATYTATCTTTGCATCTGTTTAGGATCATTATGTCTGCTAGGTGACAGGCCATACGCCGGGGTTAGGGCAGGAATAAAACAGAAGGCTAGACTGTCCAAATTCACAACAATGTCTTTCCGGTCTTTGCAGTCAACCAAAGACCAGGCCTACCTAGACCAGRTAGGCCGGGTCCTTCGAARGACCCAGCCCCTGAATTGGGACATAGCCACACACTGTGTTTGCTAAGGTGCGTAGCTGTGGCGGCCATTTTAAATTGGGTTGACACAAAATGATCAGATTTTCAGTTGTAAATGCGCATCGGTTGATAACTTGAGAGGTTTGTTAAAACTTGTCCAGTGGTTACTGAGATCTTTTGCAAAAGCTACAATCAGATAAACACACACTAAAATATTATCACCCGTTGCCTTTGGCAGAGGGGACAAAATTAACAATTTATATATAAATATACAATAGTCGCAAAAAGTGGTTCTAATATTAAAAAAACTGACTAAATGTTTTTAAATACCAGAATATTTCAAATATAATCTCCRAATACGTTTCTTGTTAACGAACCAACACATTTCTCAGGTGCACACAGGGGGACCCTAACTGTAACCGAACCTGCAGCCAATAAGAGTTCACAGTGCTGGCTTTTCTATTGGCTCCTCGTGTTCCCACATTGTAGTCAACCAGCCAGCGAAGGCTTTACTGGATGAAAATCCACACATCCAGAGAGCGGTAACGCCGGGGCGACGGACACGGAGAGGGGGAAATGATGAGTGCAAAGAGAAGAGAAACAGCAGGGCGAGTGGGACGGTCAGAAACGGACAGTGAAAACAGCTGGAAGTGGGAAAAACAAAAAAAAAAGGGTGAAGGAGTGAGAGGAGAGAAAGACGGACCAAAGGAGGGAAAAGAGAGGAAAAGAGAGAAAGGTCCGTTTACCCGAGGAGGCAAAGCCGGAGGAGAGGCTCCTCAGAGACAGATGAAAATAATGAGGACTTTTCTGTCAGGAAAGATCTACAAAATCGTACCAGTGTTGTTAAAATTTAAAATCTCCCCTTTCCCCCCTCTTTTTCTCCCTTCCCATCCTCCTCCTCCCTCCCTCTCTCTCTTCCTTTGCCTGTTTTTTCTCTCTCTCTCCCTTCCTCTTTCAGCAGCACAGCCTTATTACCAGCTCTAATGAGCACCGGGATACACCTCAGCCCTATCTGTGTGTGTACGTGTGTGTGTGTGTGTGTGTGTGTGTGTGTATGGGTCTAAGTCCCTGGTGCCAGCTCCATCAGCACCCCACATTCCCCAGCTCCTTGAATGACACACACACGCACACACATGCACATGCACATGCACACACACACACACACACACACAATACAGGAAGGAGTGGTGCCAGTGTGTTGAGGTGCAGAGACTTCATAACACGTCAAACTAGAGATTTTTGCATTTTCTGCAAAACCGCAGCATGAATGCTTAGATTTTTTTGCAAAACAAATGTACCAAAATGTTGTAATTTGTTGTAAAAG
>NW_013952445.1:1693260-1709910 GCF_001266775.1 Austrofundulus limnaeus
GAAAAAGGCTGATTTATGAGCCATGTCTAGACACACACACACACACACACACACACACACACACACACACACACACATCACTATGAGCAAACTTGGCAGCAGAGTTGCATCTCTCAGGCCCTCCCTCAACCGTCCTCTTTCCACAAGTAGACCAATAAAATAAAAATCAATGGCTGTCTGAGCCATTCTGGCTCTCCTCCCTGCAAACCCTGGGAATTTACAGCATGGGTGAGGAGGAGGAGGAAGAAGAGGAGGGGAGAAATGGGAAAGGAGTGAAGGATCAATGTGTTCACAAATGGTTTGAGTGATGGACATGGAGGTGGAGCGCCGGTGGGAGGGGGTTAAAGTAACGCCTCGACTTGTTATCACAAAACTAATTCAAAGAAATGTTTTATTGCGGAAGCACGGGCACTTACACCCACACACACACACTGCTTTATTTTTGTCTGAGGCTCACACACATAACATAAAACCACGTGACAAAACATAAAGATAAGACGCAACCAAAAAAAAGGTAAAAAAAAATAGTTAAAAACGTGCAAAGTTTCAAATAATTGAGTGAAATGAGAAACAGCAAAGCATAAAAACTTGCAACAACTGGATCAAGTTCATTCTGCTGTGAAGAGATAATGACTTGACCTGTTTGCCAGAGAGATTTGATCCCATCCTGTATGTTCAGACTGCTGCCCCCAAGGGGGTGTTGAAGATAAATGGTGATTTCTCAAACATGTCTCCACACACACACGCACGCACGCACGCACGCACGCATGCACGCACGCACACACAGCTATAGCAGGTCTTTAATAGGAAGCTTTTTCCTGTAATTATTTAAAGAAGACCACAACACTGTTATTCCCCAAAGAAAAACAACATTTAGGGGCCTCCTGCAGCACATTACCATGAACAGCAATTCAAAAGACGAGTCTGAAACGTTTACTTAAGCAAAAATACAAAACAGGAAGTGAGTTAAAGTCCTGAATGAGAATAACTTGAAGCTTTAATATAAACGGAATAAAGCAGATTGTCACATATTCCCCATAACATTTACAGAAACAGAAGTGTAAAGCAAAGAAAGTAGTTCAGAAATGTACTAATAATTGTTTCAATGGAGAATCATTAATGTTATTAAGAGAAATGGAAATGCATGGTCACAATAATTATTCTTTACGTCCAATGAATATTATTTATATTATTGTTTAATGATTTTTATTTATTTATATATTTTTGGTCAAAAAAATTATTGACTGGTCTTCAAAATATGACATCATTTTACCTCAATTTCTTGTTCTATTAAAGCGATTATGAAAAATTAGAATGAATAAATATGTTAATAAATATTTGACTAATGAGAACATTGTTTAATCAAATGATAGGTGTCTTCAGTTTCCTATTAGGAATAATAAAAAAAGTATTTTCAGATTAAAATAATAAATCAAAGACAATTTGAGACATGTTTGATTAATAACCATAAAGAACAAACTTTTTCTCGACTTAAACTAAGAAAAAATTGAACTTGAGTAAAGAGATGGCCTGGTTTTTATTAGTAAGACATGGCCTGATTATTAGTTTTTTTTCTTCTTCTTCTTCTTCTTCCCACTTCTTTTTCTTCCAATTAGATTCAGGGGAACAGCACCAGGGCCTTACCAGTTCATCCATTTTTTATTTGGCGGCTAACAACCCCGGCCAGCAGCAGCCTAGACTGGGACTCTGCCGGAAAAAAGTAGTGCAAAGGAGGAGAAGTGCGGGAGCAGAGGAGGACTGAAGGAAGGGAAGGAGGAAAGTAGGTAGAGGCAAGGAGTCAATTCAGTGTGGGAGGTGAGGATGTGCATGCAAGAGGATGAAGAAGATGAAATGAAGGATTGAGAGAGAGAGAAAAGATGGAGAAGGAAATGGAGATTGGGTGAAAGCAGAAGAGAGAATATATTGCAACTGTTTCTGGAATTTTTAACAACTTTTCTTGCCGGAAGCAATTTTGGGAAGCTGCTGCAGCTTCTCCTCATCCTAGTGTTAGTACAGGTGGCTTTCTAAGCTCCAAACGTATACAGATCATTCCCCTGACAGCTTACCTGCCTGAACTCTCGCCCTCCGCTCTCTTCCCTCTTTAATTCCATCCTTGTTCAGTAGATTCAGCTCTACAGCTGTGTCCTCTTTTCGTCCCCTTACTCACCCATCCAGTTTCTGCTTCCTTCACTCCTTCAGTGTAAACTTAMTTTTTTTGTTCACTTTTCTTAATTTTTACAGCTATAATAAATTCAAGATAAGCTACGTTCACATTGTTTGTTATTAGCTGTRCTGAGGGGCCATCCATTAGGGAAARWTTTTTTTGAAAATGCAGAACATTTTTGCATTGTTTTRGCCTTGCAGCCACAAGGAAACAACGTCATTTTCCCATTTAAATCTTTCAGTTGGGGTCTAAATAAAGTGGAACTGCAATGCTTTGGTCTGAATTCCACCTTATTGTAACTCCGCACACGCCTCTATCACCCCTGTTCTGAGGTGTGTCTCAGATCAACTCGTTTTGAGGCTGTCTCTTTAACCCACCCACCCTCCAGCATTCAGACCAGTCCACTCCAGTTTGATAGAGGGKTTTACGRCTATWTAGCGGCATGGAAACTTTTTATTTACAAATTACATAAAAGATSTCAACAAGGGGAAGACTTGTCCATCCAGTCTTACATGTTGGAGCCAGAGTCTGACCCAGAGACATAAGAGAATGAAGATGACACAATTGTATTTGTAAGTCCAGACTATTTAGAAATTCCGTTGCAAATACTCTGACGTAATAGTTCAAAAAACTGAACGGGAAGAAAAATATGACCTAAACAGGAAATAAAGATATCTACGTAGCATCAGGAGAGGTTAAATTAAACTTTTTTGCACTCCAAAACACAACAAACTGAAGTTTATGGATAAAAAGTGGATTTTGCATGATATGTCCAATTTAAAAGAAATGTTAAAAATGGGATTCAGGGTGACAAAAATCTTGAGATGTCATCCTGGTATTGTAAAATGGCACCCACTTCTACTCACTGGAATCCAGACCAATTAGCAATGCTAGTTTGCACAATATCAATACTGTAAGAAATCTGCTTCGAAAGTTATATGCTGCTACATACCAAGTGCCAAATTGTTATGTCCTGCTAAACAAAACTATAAGCGGCCAATCAGATAAACTACCCTTGATTTCCCCATCCAATTTAAAGAATACAGTTTAAGATAAAGCACATGGAAACTAAGGATTTATTGCAATTAATAATTTATTTTTGTTGAGGATTATAGATACACTGCATGGCTGCCAGTATTCCTACACTTGATAACCATTTTGCACCGTTTCTCCTTTTCTTTATTAAAAAAAGGAGAAAAACATCCTTCTTGTATATAATCTGTAAGGGCCAGAGGCCAGCTGCAGATCTGATTACTAGCCACAATGAAAAAAGTAAAAAAATAAAAAATCATCAGCCACTGCAGCAGGAGGCCTCCAAAAACCATGACATCCATAAATTTTTATTATTTGTTCAGTACTGAAAGCTCATTAAAGCCTATTAATCATGTGTGAACTGTGCCCAAGTGTCTAATGTTTTAAGATATGCTGGCATGTGTGTGTTTCAGTAACTGTTGGGTTTACAAACAGACAACACAGTCAATAATAAAATCACAGTCTGACACCTAAAACCCACTCCACAGTTTGAAAACCGACCCAGCTTCTTTAATTTAATGATGAAATGTTCACACTGAAACATGAAAACAGATTTTCAAACCCTTTTCTTTTCAAGGCTCGTCAAAATCGTTAAACTGTGTGAACTTGCAAAACGACACCTACGGTATTTCCTCGCTATTAGATTTTCTTTAAAATGCTTTTTTTTATTTTTAATCAAAGCATTTATTATGGTGGAGACCTACTCTGGGTGCCCTGGACTATTTTTTTTTTTATTCCAAACAAAACCCTTCATCAGATAAACACGTCATATTATTTACTTACTGAAAAAAAGGGTATTTGTGATTCCATGAGAAAGAAGAGGATATTTTTGTTTATGTTTGTTTCTTTTTATATTAACTGGTAAGGAAGATCCTCTGCATGCTGTTTGTTGGCCATTTTAAACCAACTCTCTAAATATTTGCTTCAAGTCCCGTGTGGGTTTAGCATCTTGTGTGTTTGTAGATAGAGTGATGTTGTGATATTGCCCACTAGCGCACACATAAACACAACTGCACACACACCCACACAGTTTGGCTCCCTTTTATATAAACGCACAAAAGTCTGCAAGTCACAATTGCGTAAACAATATCGTAAACCACAGCCCAACGTATAATTTGTTACAATGGGCTTAACTTCTTGTGTCATGCATTGAAACCTGCCAAAGTGGTCCACACAGGCAGCTGAATGTTGCTGTTAGGGTCTGAATATCTGAGAATATTAAAGGGATTAAAGTGTTCAGGCATTTCTATTAAGGAGAAGGCAGACATTCAACTTCAAAATAAAGTGGAGGGCTAACTTTTCTTCATCTGGAGAACATAACTTTTGGTGGGTTTCAATTTCCAAGACAGCAGTAAAAGCTGAGTTAGGAGGTAAGAATTATTTTGGTGTCCCAAAAGATCACATCTGGGTGTTGGTCCAGGCTGAGCAGACAAGCAAAATCTGTACCTAAAGAGAACCAAGTCAGGGAAGGCTGACAGTTTTAAACCATTCATTCATGTGTGATAAATAAAGGCAGTGCATTGGGTTGTGCAGAAAGAACGRACAGAACAATTAAATGTTAGGGAGCTTTCCATTCATTTCATCCAGGAGTTAAGAGCTGAGAAGAGGAGAGAGATGTAGGGGTATAATGTCAGTCTACAACCCCCCATTTGACACTACAAGGGAGACTTTAGTCAGTCTAAATAATCCATGCTGTTCCATTAAATTTGCAGACTAGATTTCCTGTTCTGTCTTTTAGCTGAAAAAGACACTAGAATGGTACCGAGCTGTAAGATGTGAGAAGGAGAGGTTAGGTAATGAAATAAAGTAAACCTGTGAAGTAGTTATGGAGGGAAGCAGAAGATAAATGTTTTAATTCGTGGGATGGAGAACACAAAAATTCAATGAACGGACCAAAAAAAAAGGGAGAGAATAAGAGTACACAAATCTCACTTATTCCATTGCCCAATGAAAAGTAACCACTTTGAGTAATGCGGGGGAAGCCACCGATGTGACAGATATTGTTGCAGCAACAGCATTATTGACTTGTTTCGCCAGCTACATTTGCTTAGTGCTCTGGAGGCCCAATCAATAGACTCTGAGCTCTGAAGACTCACTAATCAGAGCTTCCATCTTTGCAGGGTCAATCTTCTGCAAAAAAAAACCTCTCCAAAATAAAATAAAAAAAACAGAAGAAAAAAAAACGCGAGAAAGTGAAATGACAGGGGACAAAAGAAAGCGAAGAACTTAATAAGGGTTGATGATGACAGCCAGAATTTATCGACTCTAATTTTCTTCCTCCTGCTGTTAGAAGTAAACTCATGTGGCATTGCATCTCTCCATCTCAGCTACGGCGTAGGCGTGAAGCGCCACGAGAGATGTAGATTGCTGCTTCACCTCTGCTTTGCCTGTGAACCGCGGTTCAAAAGTCAAGGGGCATTCGGGTTGCTTTGGGACTTTTGGAAATAAAAGAGGCGAATCATATTTGCAGAATCCAGTTGTGAGATCTCCTGAGGATGCACAGAGCTTGACTTAGATATGGAGGGAAGTAAGCTGATTTGTTGATTTGAAACGTTATTCATGGTGGAATTAAAAAGCAATTCTTTTGAGAAAACAGTGTTAATTGTGCTTAACGTTACAACTACATGATTAGTTTTGGGGACACCACAMGTGTTCTGTTTATAATCGTAGTGAAGATGGAATTTTTTATGGTATTTTGCTTCCCAACTAATCCATCTGGTCACATTGGTCCTAAAGCTGACTGAAATCTCTTTAGGCTCTTGTTCATCACTTGCTCACTATGGAATGCTATGGAAGATTTCAAGGGGGGTCTATTCATCAAAAATTAATGATGCAGTTGGAGCAAAGCAGGTTTTCTTATAGTCTTTTCCCCAGGTATCTATGGTCACTGCCAGTTCGAACGGGAAAAAAATGGCAAAGAAGCGTAAAGAAAAGGAAAGAAGAATGTGTGGGGGGTTCGATATTTTCTTTTGAGGGGCCAGAGTATGGTTACCTTCAGTGCAGACAGGGTCTTGATACATAAATCCCAAGGTGTAAACACAAACTTGTACACTGTGTCATTGCTTTTTCCTCTTTCTCAACACTTTTCAGTTGTGTTGTCAGCTGGAGAAAAAGGGTTATTGTGTCCAGAGACAAAAGAAAATGCAACAAAGAAAGAAAGTTTTCACCTTCTCTGGGGTTTTCAGTATTTACAGGTTAAAAAAAATCTCAGTGCCAAAACTACAATATAGTAGTTTATTTCATGGCTGATTTCTAAGGCAAAACATCAAAATTTAAAGTGCAAAAATTAATAAGGAGAACAACTAGACTAAGGCCTGGAAAGAACACTTCCACAAAAACTCCTATGAAATAAACTCACACTCTGATGAATGTATTGACTCTGCTCATCAATAGAGCCCTATTCTCCACCGTTGCCACAACCACTGAAACACCAACACCCACCAGGGCTGTATAAGTAGAAACGCAGGGTCAGCACCGTCCCCTCTGGCGTTGCTGACCAACAGATATTCTCATAAYCACCTTTCTTCAACACTTCCAGGCTTTAAACCAGTGGCTCCCTCCATCCTGTTTTAGCACTCGGTCTCTACCTATACCGCAGGCTGTCTGGAGCGGCGCTGCCTCGATACATTAAAACCACTGCCCCATGATCAAACGAGCAAATACCTCCCGGGTCAGCAAAGGGCTACCCCACGTCAGTTAACAATGCAGCATTTAAACATCAGTCGTATGCAAAGCGGCTGATTCACARGGGAGGAGATGTGCGGCAAGAAAAAGCGGTGAAGCAAGGCCTGGACCGGAGAGATAATGAGCGCAGGGGACGACAAGAAAACATCAACAGCAATTTAACGATATTGTGTCAGCACCTACATAGCTTTATGATAAATAAAATATATATATGTGGGGCTGCGTCACTATCGTAACAGGGATAAACTAATAATTGTGCATACGTTAATGTTAAATTCTAGTTTTGACCATATTTGCTCTGTAAAATTAAACTTCCACAAAAAACAGAAACTATATTAAAGTTAAGGCAAATGCATAGAAAAATTCTGACTTTACAAACATTGTAACACCACTACAGACGGTCTGGTTAAAGATACATCTATGAACTAATGTTGCCATGTAGGAGAAGAAGATTACAGATTACTGTCATGTCTTGCAGTTGTTTATCTTACACACTAGTGGTATGCTTTTGCCAGCCTGACCGTCTACACAAGGCTATGAGGAAATAAGCCCACACTCAAAAACATACAAGTGTAGGTCATATTRGCTCATGAATTCTGAGCACACACTCAGACCCACGTCTGGGGACGTGCAGCTACAGCCGAGACCTTCAAAAATCTGCARAGCCACTAACGAGCAGGAGTGTTTGCTTTTGCATTTTCTTTAATTAGATGCACCTTTATAAGAACGTAAAACCCTTCAATTTTGGAACTTAAAGACAAAGTAGGGAAGAGCTTTTTTTTAGCCCAGTCTCCCTCTGCCTACTGCTTGGTTAACCGGCTGACCTGCTGTGAAAGGAGCCTTTGTGAGTGCGTATTGGCGGAAGGCCAATCAGATCCTCTGGCTTGTCTGTCTCAAGGAGCAATATGGCGCCCCTGGTGTGCCATCAGAGGCAGAAATGTGCAGACAGTCTGACTTTTGAGGCAGCCTTTACTTTGCTGTGGCCCTTCCAACGCTACGCCGGAGGTAGTACCTGTCTGGCCCGCAGCCAGAGGGACTCGATCTGCAAAGGCTGGTTGTTTATCTTTTTATTCACTTACACCTTGTGCACACTGGCACTTTCAAAACATTTTTCACTACTTAATATCCACTTCTACAGGTCCTCCTTTGAACTACACAGGTACATGGGATAAAAGCCTGTGGAAGTTGTTTCTCTACAGTATCTATTATTGGATATGTGACACATGAGATTTTAATAATAATAAAAACAAACTGTACACAGAACAACTATGGAATGACTTCAAGGTTAAAATCTTTTTTCTACAACAATTTTTCATCTTGTTTCAGTAACATTCATTTACCTTTTCTTCATCCTCATCCCAATCAAATTTTCTGTCATCTCACCTGATAACAATCCTCGTCTGCCTGTATCAGAGGTGTTATTTTGCAAAGATACCAGCACTTCCAAATGCAAAGAAAATAAATCAAACACCTCAACAAACACAAACACTAAACAACAATATTACAAGTTCTGAAAGCCGAAACAAGACTTTTGCTCAGTGCATCACTGTTCATCCTTGTTCATTTTTACTGTGTAAAACCTGCCAGAGACAAATAAAACTGCACAACAAAGTGCCACTTGTGACACATCATCCAAGGAAGCAAATGTTCAGGCTCCCGCTTCAGAAACAAACTTCTGACAGCAGAAGATGATGAAACGGAGCAGATCTTAAATTATTCTTGCACTCCTCAGAATGTGCTAAACCTGCAACAGCCTGAAGCATGCCCCTCACCCTGACACCGACAGAAAGACGGAAAGGAAGGAAAGAGATGAAGTGTTGATGTAGGACAGGTTTAGTTTTTAAACATTATTTAGGACTGTTTTCTTTGCTGTAAAACATAAGACCCTACTGCTGTTTACGTGCTATAAGTGTAATGTTAGCAGGACAGTAATTAGACATAAACCTCTCTTTAAAAAGTTTATACACACAAACATTCAAGTAATCACTGTGACATACTGTACATGACAAACAACACATTCAGGAAAACATAAATCTCAAGTTCAGATCTAAACAGTAACAACTCTTGGCAGAGTTTTTATCTGTGAACTTAAATGGGGAAATATCCTGACTTTCACACAGAAAGGTGAAACAGGGAGAAGCAACCAAATGTGGGATGGAAAAGCAAGGATGACTACCTGCCACTTCTTCTAGAATCAATCTTTACTAACTTTCCTAACAGGAATCCATGCTGATTCAGGGGTGTGGAGTGAGATCTAGCTTTAGCTGCATCACATCGTGGACATGGAAGATTCTGAATCGATTTGACCCAAAATGGAATTTGCCAATCTGTGCTGTCACTTTAAGAGAGTCAGCAGAGTTGCTGCATGGTGCCGTTTGTCCTTGTAGAGTTACCTCGGATTCACACTGCATGCGGCTCCAATCCGGTCGCGCACTTTGACACTTTTCGTTTCCACCCTGATTTACACTGCGTCCGCTCCGCTAAGCTGCGAAGCACAGAGGTGCTCTGAGAAGCAGGCACAATAAAGCCAGTGATAAATGTGGAAGACAAACCAAAACAATTCATTCTGTGGAAGACGGACTTGAAACAACAGTTGAAACTGCATTGCTGTTGTGTTGAATTACATCCATATTTCAGAATAAAAGCCACATTTTGTTTGTATTATGTGTGTATGCATATGCTGCATGTTGTCATCTGATTCCCAAACAGAATGATTTTCTATTTATTTGCTTCCACTGGGGTCCATTTTCAGGAAATAGGATGCATCTTTTCATTTTATGTAGATGACATTCAGATCCATTTGCCTTTGAGACCTGATGGAGCTCAGAGGACTGAGGACCTGCAGAACTGTCTAAACGATATTAAAACCTGGATGGAGCTAAACTTTCTTCATTTAAATGAAGATAAAACAGAGGTCCTGAGATCTGGAAAAACAGACCTATTGGCAGGATTAAACAGTGCTGTTGGCCCTTTGGACTCAGACTGTGATTTTATTAGGAATCTTGGGGTTATTTTGGACAACAATTTGAAATTTGACAGACAGGTAAGAGCAGTGATCAGATCCAGTTATATATACTTCCCTATGAAGGTACCATGTGTGGGTTATTCATGCATTTATCTTTTCTAGACTGGACTACTGCAATTCACTTTATAGTGGAACTGACCAGTCTCTTCTCCACCATCTCCAACTGGTCCAAAATTCAGCAGCGTGTTTGTTAACAGGGGCACGACAGTGTGAGTATATTACCCCTGTACTACGCTCTCTTCACTGGCTGCCTGTTCCTTTTAGGATTGATTTTAAAGTTCTACTTTTGGTTTTTAAATGTCTAAATGGTTTGGCATCTTCTTATCTGTCTGATGTTATACATCACTACCATCCCGATAGAACTCTGAGATCTGAAGATCAGATGCTGTTGGTGGTTCCCAGGACTCGGCTGGTGACGAAGGGGGACAGAGCCTTCTCAGCCGTAGCTCCTAAACTCCGGAACAAGCTTCCTCCCTCTGTGAGGTCTGACAAATCACTTGATGATTTTAAAAGTCTTTTAAAGACATCTTTTTGCTTTGGCTTTTCATTCTAGAGAGCACATGCAGTAAAGCCAGTTTTTTATTTTTTATCTTTTTACATGTTTTTGTATTATTTTTCTACTTACAAATGCATTTACTTGATTTTACCTTATTGTATTTTTATTCTGTTGTGCAGCACTTTGGTTGCCGTCGGCTGTGTAAAGTGCTAAACAAATAAACTTTTGATTTTGATTTGATACATTTTGATAGGATGTATGTACCGGTATAAATGCTGATACATTTATTAATATAGTTAGGATTTTGACAATGCATATTCTGTTTTTGGTGCGGTGCAGTGTGATCTTTGTAGATTGACTCTGCACTTGCTCTGCCGTTCAGCAAAAACAAGATTGAACCTAATTTTGGTGGATCACCACGTGAAAGTCACCGCCCTGCAGATGCAGAGCTCTCCTTGATTATATGTGCGTTTTTACTGTGGAGGTTGTGCCGGAGCAGAGCAGACGCAGTGTAAATTGGGGGTTACTGTACCATTCTGTACTACAGTGGTTCCCAAACTTTTTATCTTCTGACCCACAAAATATCCATGGCAAAAACTTGTGACCCCAAATATTACTGGTCTGAGTACACAAACGTCATTAATAACCCTAAAAACACAGGATTTTTGACAATCTAAACAGCTTATACACAAATATAAATACTTATTTTTACTTATTTTGTGTTTTTATAATAATTATAGGGAAAGTATTACATCAGCAATTATTTTATTACCCTTTAAATTGATTTCTGGAGATTATCCAAGGTGTCATGACCCATAATTGGGTCCCAAGCCCAACTTTGGGAACCAAAGTGCAGTGGTTCCCAAACTTTTCAGCTTTTGACCCACAAAATAACAGTAGCAGAAACCTGTGCCCCCAACTATATTTGGATGATAAACATTTGTATCAGGTCAACAAAACATGGGCATAGTAACAATATTTTATACTACATTTATACATTTTAAATATACTAACCTCACTCCTTTGTAACAACTAAGGCAAAAATGAAATTAAATCAGAAAATATTTTCAGGACCCCACCTTGATGTTTCGGGACYCCACTTTGGGTCCCGACCCCAACTTTGGGWAACACTGCTGTACTAGACGCTTGTTGCAGGTTGTGGTAGGTGAGCACCTCAAACACTCCCACTAGCAACAGACACATTTCAGTGTCAACTGCTCATGTAAGTTGAGGCCATTTGGCACATAAGGTGACGACGAAGAATTTTGGAGGAAATAAGAGATAAAAGTGAAGATAAAGGCGAAAATGTTTCAGCTCAGTATTTTCAACAAAGTATAATCTGATAAATCAAGATGGGCCTTTTGCTTGTCAAGCGTTCCAGTGACTGTGCCACTCTGAGACTGCTTTACCAAATTGTTCTATTCTAGTCTGCAGGCCACAGTGGTGTGTAAAATGAGAGGGAATGCTATGCTTTGGGAATTCTAATTTGAGGCCTGTGTTTGTTTTTCCCGTCTTATTTTGAAATTGGGAGGCTGCTTTCAAAGTAGCACAACTCCCTCTTTTCCCCTGCTTTCACAACGATGTCCAACACCAGCATCCAACACAAACCCTGCGTGCACCACGGAGGCTGGGGCATTATTCTGATATCAGTCTCTTTTTCTTGTTTTCCTCCGAATAAGACAGACAGCTAATTGGGAGGGTTTTTTGTCACAGGAACATATGCCTACATATAGATTTATTTAAAAACAGAAATGTTAACAGTCATCCTTTGGCAGCTAATTGCGACACGCTCCCCGTGGGAGGAGAGAGGGGTCCTCTGTCGATAATTAATCCTCGTTTAAAAGAGTAAATGACATTCATTAGTGGCGAATCGAGCCAAGTGCCACTATTTACATGGCAATAATCTTGAGCATGCTGGTGGCAGTCTTTTAATGTTACAGAAATAACTCTGAGACAGGGGATGAGTACAGTTGCTTTCCTGCCTTTTTTTGTACGTCTTCGCATGCAGGAACAATTAGGCCCAGAAGAACAGATGGAGACGCTTTTGARTGTGAAAGCTCCTCTTCATCTCATTCCTATCTCAATCCCTCATCCACACACACCCAGGCATCAGTGCGCACACACACACAAACACACAGGCTTGCTCTTTCACAAAACCACATGCAATCATCCAGCCAAAATATGGCGTAATACACAAATTCTTTTCATAAATATGCACAAACACAAATTTAAGCACACGCTTATTAGCACACACAGTTAACTTTAGTTTTAACTGTTGAACCCAAACCTTTTACAAAGCTAACAGGGATTTTTAAAAACACTGTGTCTAGCCCTGTTAAAAACAATCACTGTTAGAAGGACAAAGATTTTAATGCCGATAGAAAACAACAATCTACAAGGTCCTGCTCAGAGGTTGACTACAAAGAACATGCTTTTTATTAAAATTGAAATGCCTTTCAATGCCTGTTGTATGTGAAGGTAAATTGTAATCCTGAACAAACATTTTTCTGCTAACTGATAAAGTTGGCATAACAAACAATATGTTATATATTGTCAGGGACTCATGCAGAAATAAGGTAGGACAAAAATGAGTACAAAGAAAAAGAGCCAGTGACGATCACCAACCTCAACACCAATTATGAAGATGTCCAGAGTGACAGAGAGCAGAAATTATACTTTACTAACTTGGGCGTATAATAAGCTTCTGCCTGGACTCTATGTAAACCAGTGCATTGAATTATAATACCCATAATTGTCACGAGATGTTGGATCCTAAATTCCCTCCTTCATTAAACAAAACAACTTGCCAAAATAAAAACAAAGTCAATGCACCATTCAAACAAATTGCTTTTGTATCAGAAGCTATCTAATTWCAAACTAGTTATTAACAGTTTGTAATAAGCTAATAACTTATTATGAAATTAATGCATGCATTCTCTCTGATAACAAAGAAATCTTGTCTTTGCAAATGAGTGTTTTGGAGATGTGACTGGTTTTACTGACATTCATAGAAGCCTATGAGAATTGGAAAAATGCYAATAAAAGACAATGTAGATTGGTATGTGAATTTCTATTACATGTTTATTATTGTATTGATGTATGACAGTTTTCATTAGCTTTTCATTAGCTCGATATTTTTATCCTCAGAGAGTTTTGTCCTGTTTTCTTGCCCCAGTCAGTTTTTGGTTTACTCTAATATGTCTCGTTTTTTTTTAAATTTTTTATTTCTTTTTTGGTTGGTTACGGTAAATAACCCTTAAAAACAAACTTTTATTATGATTTTTTTAAAAACATTACTTTCAACTAATCTTGTTGCAGGATCATTGTTCCCACTGACCTGATTTCTGAAGGGATTTTTTCTCGTCTGCCCGATATCAGACAACAGGTCACCCAAGTGAAAGCTATCACACCTGCTATTGTACAACCTGTTACCCCATCTTTGTCTGGCTAAGTACAATGATTAAAGTATCAGACCTTGGGGAACCAAAAAACAAAAACAGAGAAGTCAGCACTGAGAGTATGCATCACAGTTTCAACATGCCCTCAGCTACCTCTGTGGACACGGGGGATTGTCCCAGCCCCCTCGGCTCATGCTTTTAGACAGGGAGTGTTCCAGCAGGCAGTCCAGTCCTCTTCTTTACCCACAGGATTAGGTATCATCATCTTGTGTGTGCTGATACAAATGTAGCAGCCTGAGACCTACAAAGTCTCCTCCTACATCATATCCTCTTACATCCCCCAAACAATAAAACCTTGCCGAAAAAGATAAACACCATTATCTTTTTATCTGTGCTTATTCATTTTACAAAATCAAAATCATCCATAAACTAGTGAAAGTTACTGAGAAAACTAAGCCACACTTCCAGTAACCATTTAATTTTACTTTATGATTCAAATTTGTAATTAATTCATAATATTTAAAAAATGTAAGGACTGTTTGCTTTTGTGAACTTTAGTCTTCCTTACTCTCTTGATTCTGAGAAATGCCAGTTTTGTATTGTAGACAGTGTGAGGGCTAAAGCCAAGCACAGCTTTTTGACGCACAAAGGAAAACTTCTGAGAAATTCAATAAAATCCCAGGTGTGGGTCTTGCTAACTCATGCATCCAACTAGCCCCACTTCCGCGACCTCCTTTTTCTTTCAGCCACTCTTCAGCAAACTCTAATCGATCTGCTTACCTCCTGAGATCAAAGGTTAGCATGGCTCTCGTACATTTAGCCTTGGCTGGGTCCTCCCACGTCATGTCTAAATATTAATGATAATAAAGTCTCACACCCATCCCTGTGTCAGGCAATTACAGCCAACATTGATCTTCGGGTCTCTGCTCCAATTAGAACTCACCTCTGGTAATGCGTCTTGGCACATCAAAGGATAACAGCCATTGATCCACTCCTGGATCTTAACATTTACTGTTAGAAGAGAGTGGAAGATGTGGCTTGGCAAAAGGGGGAAGCAATATTCTGACTACAGGAGAAGAGAAGAGCAAAAAAAAGGCATTTTATCTAGTCAGGTAAAGGATGTGCTGAAACTCAGTGGGTAAAGCAAGGCAGTGGAGGCTCAATGATAACAGATATTCTGACAGTTCAGAGAGCAGCCTGCATCTGGAGCCCTGGAAACAGTCTTTCACAACAGGACAGCTGCACTAAGTACTGACAGATCGGCTTTCTTTAGCTATTTCTAATTTTGTTTACCAAAACCATAGGTCTGAAAAAGCCAATTTTTATAAGCAAAGACAAACAATAAATCATTAGGAAACATATAAAAAGAACATTTATATAAGTTTTTATGTTCATTAACTAAAAGGGTCAATTCTGTTGCTCGGTGTCGATGCCACAAGTTGACCAAAACCACAATAAACACAAACAAAAACGATTTTCCTAGTGGAAATGAAGAATATAGGTCCCAGTGGGAGGAGAAACAAATGGTATTATGTCATTTCCTACCATGTCTTCAGGCTAACTTTCACTGACCTTTCTGACTTGTGAAAGTTTAAGGAGAGCAAAAGTCCTAAATCATGACAGAGCTTGTGAAAGGACACGAAACACACTTATACAAAAACGGTCAAATTTGACCCTTGGAGTCAATAGACAGCGACACGTCACCATTAAACCGGGGACATTCCTTACACAAATGAAGCTAAACAATCCCACTGCTGACACTATTATTCGACTGGGGCTTGTTGTTATGGTCTTGTTCTACCAGACTAATAGCACTGATAGTCTTGGCCTCGGCCACGACCTCACAGCTGCCTTTGTCACTAAGCTGGAAGAAGGCTTGTCCATCGCTCCGAAGCACAATGATGCTCTTCATGCCATTATAATACACTGAAACACTGTGCAACTGGAACACAACCCAGTGGTTTGTATAGCTATAATTAATTGGCTATGACTTGGCTCTTGAGGATAAGGTGAAATATGTGAGCTATGAAAAAAGAAAGGCAGGTACAAAATATCTGCACAAGTTTAATCAGTATAAGAGTGATGGACGTGATACTCAGACACTGAATGTGGACTGGTGTCTTGATATCATGAGGTTCATTCAAAGGCCATAGCAAATGAGCTTTACTTTATTTACAGAAATAAGAAGAATTTGCATCATGCAACACTTTCAAAGTACTTTCAAAAAGAGAATACCATTACAAACCAGATGCTTCATCAGAAAATTAAGATTTGTTTTAAATTATTCATTATTCTGCTCTTTGAGTTCATATAAAATTATAAAAATATTCTTATAAGCATTCCTAATTTGTTTACCTATGAGTCTTTATGAGGTTTCCCCTTTTTTAAACCTCCAGCTATTATAATCCTTACTATTATATGTTAGAAAAACATAGTGCTTTTCTTTGATTCAAAGGACCATTTGGATGGGATGGGTGTGCATAGATGTCTTGTTAAACAAGTTAAGAGTCTTGCCCTGAAGACTCAAACCATCCACCCAAGAGAGCCAAAACATGAGCTTGGACAGAAGACGAAAGCAGTGTAGAATAAAAACAAAAGGCAACAGTAAATTTAGGAAAACATTTGTTGCTGGCTGGAATATCAGACTCCTCACATGTGTGTGATACTCCGTGATGCATTCAGGTCAGCTGAGGAGAATGAGAAGATCAGCGGGCTCCACAAACAGGCTGGGAAAATGACACCAGGATGCAAGGCCAAGACATCAATGTCCTCGCAACTTCCCTTTAACAGTGAAGCAATGTTAGCTCTGGCGCCATCAGAATGTGGGGTGTGTGTGTGTGTGTGTGTGTGT
>NW_013952445.1:1710764-1722834 GCF_001266775.1 Austrofundulus limnaeus
GTCACACACGCACGGGGGTGGGTTGCTTCAGTTTACTTGGCATCTGAAAATACATTGAATCTGAAAAGAGATTCACTGAGTGAGAAGTAGTGTTAAGAGTAGCAGACAGTTTAAGTTTCACTTTCACTTTGCTCTGTTACTGCTGAGCCAGCAGGAGTCACGGGCAGGGTGTGTGGGATGGGGGGTGGGGAGGTGCGCTCTGTGATGAGGAAGTTTGGCTTAAAGACACATCCCAGGGGCATTTCTGGTCCCCACCTGTCGTTTTGCTCCTCAGCATGGCTGCCTAAAAACGCTGCACGATTTCTCAAACATGCATGAATGAGTCAAAGCAAGGCTTTGGGAATGTTTTTTTAATGAGAGTATAACATTATAACATATATCAGATAATATGCATGTATAACAGGTATTTGTCATAGAAAATTTAAGAAGTGGATCATTTTAAAACAGAACTAAACCAGGGGGGAACTTTTGTTGAACCCATTTCCATATATTTCTTTTAAASATTTTCTTTACTTCTTGGTAAATATTACTTTGGTCAGCTAGTTTATTATACTTGTTTTTTGTAAACAACTGATTTAAATATATGTACACTATTTTCAGTAGCACAAGTTGTCTAAAACAAAATTCGTAAGAAAGTTTGTTYATTTTTACATTTGTTGACACAGTCATATTAAAAGCTACATCATAGCTATAGTCAAATAAAATGTCTGGTTAAATCCAAGTTATTGCTATGGTCCACAAAAAGGAATTGCGATGGCTGCCAGTGAAAGGTTATAAAGTGGCCAAGATTTTAGTGTTTTGCAGTGAACACAGCTATTCATGCTGAGACAGATCACAATGACATGTTGTTGACCCTTCAGGTGCAAACTACGATCCCTGTCGCCAAAGAGATGTGAAGATTGTGGTGTAAGCAGGAAAATCTTCTCTGCATTTGGCAGCAGGCCTGGTTTAACACTGAGATGCTCAGCCTACAGCTCCTCTCCACTGTCACGCCCTGCATTCCCCACTCTCTTTTTTTTTACAGCTTCTGGATGCCAGTCTGCCTGGCTGGTGTGGTCCAAAAAGGAGCCAACCATTGGGGCAAAGGGGCCACGGAGTCGCTGCCAGCTGGGCCAGCACTTCACGACCGAGCACCACTCTCCAAACAAACAGCGGAGTGGGCCGCAAGCCAGGGGCAACATGGAACCTGTCATTACTAGCCACGCGTGGTTGGTTCACTCCCCAAAATCCAAACTGGGCCAGTGGCTTGAGCGTGTACTGCACTTGACTTTAGCTAATTTCTCAGCCAGTGTTTGCCAAAAAGATACTTTCTCAGAGTTTTTTTTTATTATCAACATATTAAGATGTGTGTCTTGCATTTCATTAATGCTGATGACTTTTATTGTCAGCATGTTTAAATCGTTAAATGGGACTTATTTAAAGCATGAATCCTGAGCCAAAAAGATTTAAAAACAAGAGGAAAACTTCATATTTGGGGGGTGGGGGGTGGGGGTGGGGCACCTGGCCTCATTATAAACTGTGTACTTATATACTATGAAATTCTCAATGGTTACCTGGTTAAAATTAAACGAGCCACAATAAGATTTTCTTGATGGATCAAGATTTTACTGTTGATGGTTTTGTTTTTAGTGTATTTTCTCTTTTTACATATGGTGCTTTAACAATATTTTAACAGCAGTTAATATACTTTTGTCTAAAGGAACTGTAATTCAAAAGTCCATGCATGTTTCATTTTTCCATAACTGCCTACAAATATCTAAAAACGCCTTGCCTTTCAACTTTTAAGTAAAAAAAAACAAAAAACTGGTGGTACCGTTTATATAGTTTTGCCTGTTGTGATAAAGGGGATCTTTTATGCCATCAACAACATGGCAACAATGTTCTGCCTTTGTTGTATTGCACCATCCTGGGGGCTGTTAGAACAAGGTACAGACGGACAGAAGCACAGATGATGAGTGGCGAGCTAGAAAAACAAAATATTAAGACAAGTGGAAAATTTAGCTTCTCTAAATATTTCAGTCTTTTGCACCCTGCCAAAGATGATGCAATAGGAAAAAATAAACAACTGATAGAAGTGATTAACTTTGAATGCATTATTTTGATTAACATACCTAATTAAATATATTACCAAGGAATTAAATCATACTTATAACATTATGCATTCATATTGTGGTTCAAGGTGATTTAGTTAAGGGCATGAGTAAAAACATTGCAAAGCTAACATAAAAAGGGCCTCTAGTGATGCGGTGCTCTAGTGATGCGGTGGCATTCCCTCAAAATTCCAGAATACTGTTGCAAAGCATGTCCAGAAGTATCCATGATGGCATGCTGGGAGGGAAATATAGTCAAAGAACAGGCAATGTGATAGGTTCTAATTGCTTCAAAATGTCCTGAAGAAGACCCCCCATTACCTATTTAAATCAGCTGATAATGGGAGGCTAGAAGGAGGAGATGGCGAAGGGGAGGTGTGTGTGGGGGGGGGGGGGGATGCTATGCAGAGGGTGAAAGCTATCCTCTGCGCTGCTGTCGCCTCATTATTTTTTGTCTTGACGGACGCCTGCGCTCAACCCCTGGATGAATGGCCCTGTGCTGAATAAGTTATCGCCAGACAGACAAAGGGAATGGTGSGCTCCACAAACAACACAGCACTACTGCAAAGCATGAATTTCTTTTTCCTCCCCTCATACCCCCCTCCCTCCCCCCACCATCCTTCCCCTTGTTCCCTCCAGACGAAAGGCAGGGCCTGCCACAGACTGAGATCTCACCTGTAATTTCTACAGAAGCTCACAGTAGGAGGGGGGATAACATAAGGGATATAATAAAATAAAAAGGCAGGAAGGAAACCAGCATCTATGTTTGCTGAAAAGAGATATACTTCCAAACCTCCATTTTGTTTTATCTTTCCTTTTTGTTTGTGAGGCTCCTCGGTGAAGACAGGGACCTCCTTTGGACTGCATCTGAAGATGTCTGAGAGGATGTTTTTTGTTCTCAAGACAAGGCCCACAGCATGATCACTGAGGATGTTTTGGATTCATCTGATTTTTATTTTGTTTTCGTTTTTGATTTTTGGACTGCCAGGGCTTGGTATATCAAATCAGGTTGCCCTCTATACAATTCTCCCATGGGTGGTGGGTGTCAAGAGGATCTCCTATAGTTGCTAAATGAGAGCTAAGCACTAAATAAGACTGGAAACAACCCAATCCCCGATGGTTATCAAGAAGATGTGCTCCATWTCTGCCAATTCCTCATCCTTCCTATCACTCAAAAGTAGAGGGGGAACTTTTGGACAGGAGAGCCTCTTTCCCTTCTGACAGGAAAATCAGAGGGTGCCGTGGCCCGACAGGAGCTTGACGGYAGATCAAACAGGGTGGGTACCCTTGGAGTGACACCTGGAGCCACTTCAAGGGATGAGAGCGCCACTGATCTCCAGTCATCTCGTCAGAACGACAGTCTGTCAGGGTTAAAGTAAGGGGAAAAGAGAAGCTCTATCAGTTTGGAAGGCGTGAGCAAGGTCCAACGAAGCATAACCTCAATGTCGATGCCGGATGACCCCTGAGCATTTGGAGAAGTGATGGAGCAAAGACTGTTTTTCTGTTGAAATGTCCTGGATCAGCTTTGAAGACATGTTCTTGGACAAGTTGAGAGCTACTTGTTCCAATAAAAGAGTCTAACTCAAGATATGCCGGTAGTTTCTGCTTGCATTGCTTTAACTTGAATTACCAGCTGCCTTATGAGAAAAAAACAAATATTTGGTAGCAAATTTAAAGGGATCCACGATTAGTTGTAACATTAGACTTTATTTAATAAACATATATTTTAACTGTAAAATAAAGACTGCAAAAAACTGTAGGCTGTTTAGTTTTTATCATTTCTAAACTAAAAGTTTAAAAATATATTACATGTGATGGATATGGCCATTTTATTTACATGCCAAGCATTCTGGGTAAATGATGATGTGGACAGGTCCCATATGCAAGGCTGCTAGCGAGCTATATCCACCTGAAGGTTAATCTTGGACAATATCTGCCGATTGGTTCTTTTAAATAAAACCAGAGAGCGTTGACAGAGAGGAGAAGGTAGAAATGACTCAGCCTGTAACTGAAAATATGGATGGAGGACCTAGGTTTAGCTTATTTGTTTGTTGCGCTAGCGCCAAGCTAACACATATAAGGCAATATAGCGTTGGCACTAACGCTAACAGGCTAAGCTGAGGTTCTTCCTCCATGAAGCAGCTCTGTTGTCCTCCATCCACATTTTCAGTTACAGGCTGAGTCATTTCTACCTTCTCCTCTCTGTCAACGCTCTCTGGTTTCATTTAAAAGAGTCGATCATAAGATATTGCCCAAGATTAACCTTCAGGGTGGATACAGCTCACTCACACTGAGGACCTACCCACGTCATCATTTACCCAGAATGCTTTGCGTGTAAATAAAATGGCCCCGTCCGTGTTAAAATGTATCTTTAAAAATTTACAAAACTAAACATCCAACAGTATTTTTACAGTCTTTATTTTACAGTTAAATATATGTTTATCAAATAAAGTCTAATGTTACAAATAATAGTGGATTTCTTTAAAGCTAGTTGTCTTTATCCAACTCAGAGATTTTTACATGCATTGAACTTGAAGAAAACTATATGTTTATTTTATTCTGACCTGTGAAAAAACACACTCCCACTATGGACTGCATATTAAAAAATGGAAATAAACTGTGAAAAAGGAGGCTTTGGGTTCCAGTAAAGCAAGTCAATCCTCAACAGACAAACGCATGCCTTATATAAAACAACAACACGTCTTTGCACTTGTCAACAGCTCCTTACTCTACAGCCCAGGCTTGTGTGTATCTTTTTCTTTYTGCAAAAAACGTCCCATCAGCACTCTCTAATGGGCGAGGTGAAGAAAAGACGAAAAAGACAGCGATAAAGCAGAAGGGTGAGTGAGAAAAAGAAACTGTTGGCAGTGGCGCTTGTTTGACTCAGGAGAAGTGAGTAATGAGACTGAGGCGCACCCTGTCATTGTTCCAGCAGCAGCCTGTGGCTACAGACACATATGCAGACTCACAAGAATAATAAAACTGTATCATCTGTCTGAAAACAAGAGACTTATTTGACATTTTAGAAACAAACGGTGCAAAAAAAATCCTAAAAAACAATCACTAAAATTTAGTTAATCCCTTTTCCATAAGGCCACTTGTTTTTTTCTAGGTTTAAACATCAGCTCACAGAGTGGTGACTTTTCTTCAGTCATTCAATCTTTATATTTGGATATTTTTGTAAGATCAGGATATGATATCCTTTCTCCAAAGCKCAAGCGAGTGTTGATATTTTTCCACCATCTCAACACATTACAAATCTGTTTTTCTCACACAGAGCTTAATCAGATGGTATAAATGATGGACTGGAAACAAGAAAATAGAAAASAGCTTTGCACCAACAATGGTAGGGCCTTTCAAAAGTTTAATTGGACAAAAATGATCAACTTTAACACCAAAGCACTCATTTCTATGTGACAGATCATATCCCCTTTTCTCAGATCACATCAGACAACAGCTGCGTTCATCTTGAAATGTACTTTAAAGGTAATCTAAGAGTCGAGGGGCACTTTGATTCAGACTTTGGGAYTTTGCTCCTTTGCCAAAATAAAAGCAGAATGGACAGAAAATAATGCACACAGAATGTCTCCTTGGAGGGAAGAGAAAAGGGCAGAGATGACACTGACCCAGAGGGATGCAGCAATGCAGAGACCGTATGAAAAACGCTTGTGTGTCGTGATGCTGCCAGGATGAGCAAATCGCAAAGCAAAAGGAAACACGTTTAAATGCAGTAAGGGAAATTACTGTGGCAGAAACACAGAGACGAGATCAGAGACTGAGCGACTGGCAATGATTTGCTGCTCTTGGGAATGAGCTGCGGCTATCGTGATGAGTTCAGGTGTAATACCGAATTTAAAAAAAAAAAAAGCAAAATATGCCGAACAAGTCTCAGATAACCAATGTGGCACATTAATGTGCAATATGAGTGTGTAGGACTGTAATTTTATGAACTGTGTGAACAATGGCAAAATATTTTCATAGGTAGGAAAAGAAAATTCTAATTTCTTTAAGAACAAGTTGGAAAAAAAATCCCTTTCCTGTTCAGTTGTTTGGCAAAAGCACTCCAATCCCACCACAGGTCACCGATACAGAKTTTCATTATGCGACCCTAAAACATGTCTTAGTAGCTCATATTCCAAACAAATTCATAAAGACGGTGTATATTCACCAATAATAAGRGAGAAGAGGCAAAACTTTGTGATTTCGAAAAACAAAAAGTTTAGCTTCTTTAGATGCTTTTCTGGGGGCATGCACTTTGGTCTTTTGGCTCAGGATGTTGTTCACATGTTGGCTCGTTGGAGCAAGCAAACAGGGAAAAAAAACTTTCCAGTGAATACGACACGCAGAGCAGTTTTGATTTTCCTAGAGGCAAAGAGGAGTTGTAAGTTTTCCTCTCTTGCCAGTTAGTCAAATGAACAGACCTAATTTCAATTTCAGGAAAAAAAAAACTTTAACAAAACATGTTTGTTCTGAGTTAGCTGTACTAAATTTATGCTGATATTGTCACATGGGAGCAGTGACCTTAGCCACACATAAAGAGAGCCTGTGCTCAAGAAAGGAAGTTGGTATCTTGGTAACAGTGGAGCAGCATCAGGCCGCAGCATCGTCTTCAGCTCGCCTTAAAGACCGATCTCTTAATCAACGCCCAGAGTGTGCAGGAGCTCTCCTCTGAAGGCTGAAGCTCTGTCCATCTCGCCTGCCCGTCGCTACTGCCAGTCCCGGCCATGAATATGGAGCTGTTCTGTGGCTGGGAGCTTGCTTATGTTTTCTGTCTGATATCTAGACCCCATTCCCATTTCAAAGGGAAGTCCACCCGGGGCCTTGACTTTTTGATCTGCCTGGCGACTGAGTCGACCACCTGCATGTGGGATCAGCTGCCAGTGAGAGCAGACAACCCCTCTGCTTCAAAATATACATTCTCCCTCCTCTTCATCCCCCTTTCGCTGCTTCGGTGCCCTTCACTGTATCCACCCCCTTCCTTTCGTGAAGCTGCCAGGGGCCCCAATAGTCCTAACTGGGTCTGGAGCTGCATTCTGTTCCCAACTGTTGGTGGGTGTGATGCTTGAGATGTTCAGAGTATCATTGCTGAAGGTAGTCAGAGGACCATTTTGTATTTATGAGAAGCTACAGTGTCAACATGCCACMGAAGCAGCAGGGGCTTTGTCAAAAAGGTCTGAGGCCTTTATAATCAGTGTCAGTAATCCACAGTAAGAGCTGTGACCAAACATATTGACAGCATTTAAACAAGATCAAATCATWGCACCAACAGRTAACATATCTATCTTTTCTTTCACWAATTATYGTCAATGGCAATGATGATTTGTCCCAGTCTGAAAGGTATAACATTTTGTTTTCAAACAAAGCAACAGCTATTTGAGATGTTCATGTTTCCAGATGTTCCTTACAATAAGTGATGTTCACAGAGTCTTAAAGTTAATTAGCTTTCTTAAACTACGGCAGTGAGCATAATGAGGGAGTAATTGTTTCTCAGCAGGGGTGATAACCAGAGGGCCTTGAGGACGATTTAAGAAGTGCTAGTTACCGTGTATAATTCTGGACTTTACATTTTGTAATAAGATTTGTGCTGCTGTGTGTGTATCCCTTCGTTTAATTTATTGAAGAAATTTAAAATACCTAAAAGTTTATATAAAAAAACTATTGTTCAAAAAGTCCTGACTTTTAATTCTTTCTACAGCTGCAGAAAAGAAAAGGTTTAAAAATTTTCATTCATATTTCTGTGCACCTTTATTTTGTGTTGCATCCATTTGTACAATTTGCTTCTGTAATTATTTTTTATCCTTTCCAACTAATACACTAACGACAAAGCAAACATCATCCATCTGACATCAAAAACAAACACACAACCCAAAAAAATAAAAATCAGAAGCAAACTTCTAGAAGGGGCTGGGGGAGAAGATTAGGGGGTACGAGTTCYCTGCACGTAATCTTTGGCCTCTCTCGCTTTTAAACGACTAGTTGATGTTTCCCGAGCCACAACCTCAAAACAAAAACGCTTTCTTTTTTTGCAAACAGTGATAAAACGTGAAAGAAGTGTGAGAGGGAGGGGGCGCAGCAGTTGAGGAGGCTTGCAGCCGAGCCTCGGTTTGGAAAGCCCTCATAAATCCTGATTTGAGCAGCGCACTAACCAGAGGAGCTAAGGCACGTCAGGAGGAGGGGCTGGGGAGGGGGGGGGGTGGCAGCATGCCTCTTAAAATGCTACGTCTGATTAAGTTTTCCCATTAGGTGACAGCTGAACTTTAACATTAATATGATAATATTGAAATAAGTGCGTGTTATTTACTTCAGCACCAGAGGGGGGCGGAGGGAAGAAGAGAGGAGGGAGGAGGGAATGATGAATGATTTCTGGACAGCTCTGGGTGACATGCCAGGCGAGGTGACCCCCACCCCCCCCTTACTTCTCTTCCCATAATCAGACTTGACAAAATGGAGACATATGCAGAAATATTGGTTACAGTCGGCGTCACAGCCCTCCTCAGGCCTACTATTTGCTGGCTGCCCTGTGAGCCGCCCGGCAAATTGTCTATGGTCACTGAAGCATCTATTTCAATTGGCACTTCCTTCCTGCCCTGGGATTTTACATTTAGTGAGTGTCATTTACATATTACTCTTAATCAAAATCCATACTGTGTGAGAGGAAGAAGAAGGGGAAAAAAACAAACAAACAAAAAAAACAAAACAAAAGAGAACAAGAAACAAAACRGTGGCGTCACGGTTCAGCGGAAAGCACATAGGCACTTTATGAAATGGAGATGTGACAAGATATTAACTGCATGTGTGTGTGTTTGGAGGGTTGCACACAAGATAATGCAAGCCCCCTTTTTTATATATTTGCAGCTGAATGCTTGTGTTTGTATTTGTTTGGGGCTGCTTTGTGCGTGAACCAGCGAGCAGCAGACTGCGAGAAACAGACTGCAAGTTGGTTTTTGGGCAGTAAGTGCATTTTGTGGAAAAACAAAGAAGAAAAAGAATGGAGACATGTTCAGCGTGCACTTGTCTTTTTAAGCCTTTTGTTTCTGCAGGATGCCTTACTGAGATGCTCTTTTCTCCATCTATCCAAACAAAAGCACCAAGACTGTGGCATTCAGGCAAACAGCCTCCTAACGTTATGGGCTTAACTCAGATGTGTTTAACCTTTCTAAGCCATACACAAAAAGAAAAATGCAATTAAATGAAGTTTAATGAACAACAATAATAACTAATCATGACTTACCTGAAAGGTAAAAATGTATTCCTCTTTATTTTTACAAAAATTAATTATAAGTATCTTTTATTCACTCTTTTGTGAGTTCACAACACTGTTAAAGCACAATGCAGGCAAAGAAGTGCAGAAACAGTGGTCCCTACCTGCAGCTTACCTTCTCAGCATGCCGGTCAGGATGCGAGAACTCTTGCCCAGGTTTGCGTCTGTTTCTCTCAGCTGGGAGAGGAAATAAAAAATAAAAAACAACATTGACAGATGAGTTTTAGTTTCTGTCCTGAATGAACAGCTGAAGGACACTGTTAAACACAGAGTTTAAAGCAACAACCAAAGGCTACATACACTTTTGTTAAGAAATGTTTAAAAGAAAAAAAAATACAAGAAAATGCACCTTGAACCTAGTGTTCCTCAGGAAGCGATGTATTGTTTACCAGTTTTATTTAAAGTTTTAAAGTGAAACAGCTATCTTGTTTGCAGTTTTCAAATTGTGTCCACAAATGAACATATGTCGTGAGTTTTCTATCTAACCAAGTCTTCCATCTTATATCCAGCAAAAAAGGATTGTTTGATCTTGTTTTGAGATTGTTATACAAAGCAAGAGMAGAACGTGTTAAAAATCTTGTTAGCCTGGAAATAGCCAGATTATTTCACTTAATTCAAGAAGATTCAGACTCAAATTAAGATAAATATCTGCCAGTGAAATAAGATAATTGCACTTGGTAAGACTTCTTAAAATGAAAACATTCCAAGCTAACAAGATTAATACACCAACATATTCTGCTCTTGTATAGTAGATCAGTCTCAGAACAAGATCAAAAATACCTTTTGGCTGAATATAAGATTGTAAGACGTTGGCTGTGTCCAAATTAAGGGGCTGCGTCTTTTGAAGGACCCGGTGTACGTAGTATCGACCGCAAAGAACTGAAGAAAGTGGCTGTGTCCAAATTCAGAGGCCGGGTTTTCCAAAGGTCKAATTCGTCAGCCGCCTACATCACAGCGCGGTGCTGGAGGCTGTCCAAATGCAAAGACTCCTCCAATGCGGCCGACAAATGCATCCTTCTTTTGTCCGGATTAGAATGGATCTTTCTCGGCCCACCATATCCCATAATGCATTGCAGGCCGACCGCAGATTTTTTTCTGCCAGTAATGGCAGACGAAACAAGAGAAAGGAAGAGGTTTTAAATAAAAATCTGGCGGTATAAAATTTGGAAACACTTTCTTTTACGGTACCCTTATTACCATGTAATTACAAGGTAATAAAAAATGTAATCAAATGTAATTACTACCTTATTACCATGTAATTACGTGGTAATTTGGGTACAATTTTACTATGTAATTAATTGTCTGCAGTAATGTAGCACTTACCTGGTAATGTATTACAATTCACTATGTAACACCTAAATAAGTAGTAGCTAATTTGGACAGTTTTAAAGTTATATTTTATTTTAGTTAACCACTAACCTCAAAATTTAGTTGCATTCTTTTGGTCATAAATATAGTGTTGAGTTACTATTGAATAGTAATTTGATTGTATTTACCCAATATAGGTAGTTTTACTAACAGTAGTTTTGTACCCTATTTACCATGTAATTACATGGTAAGAAGGTAGTAATTACATTTAATTACATTTTAATTACATTTTTATTACCTTGCAATTACATGGTAGAAGAAAGCGTTACCGAAAATTTAAGTTTCAAGCAGTTGTGTTGTTAATACTTTTGTCATTTATATAGACACTTTTTAAAATATTATTTTTGTCAGAAATAAAATGAGTTAGACTGTCCAAATTCACAGCCACTTTTTTCTGGTCTTTGCGGTCTACCAAGAACCCGGTCCACCTAGACTGGGTAGGCCGGGTCCTTCGGAGGACCCAGCCTCTGAATTTGGACACAGCCAGTGGTTGTGAATTGAAGAGTCCAGCCATCGGCTTTATTCCCACCCTAACCCAGCGTCGCCTAGCAAACATGACAGAGCTATACAGAAGCAATAAAGATCTAAAATTAACCAAAATTAGCTAAATATTAATATATTAATAATATTATTATTTTTAAATTAACACAACTAGCGCAGAGGCAATACATGAAGAACTAAAGGACTTGCCTTAAGATCTTGTTTACAATGATTTCTGAAAAGAGTAATATTAAAAAGGTGTTTATGCAAATAACCAAAGCCTAACAACACAACCTCTTTAAACTTTCAATTTTTGTACCACGAGATTTTTATTTAAAACTGTACTCCTGTCTCTTGCTTTGCCTGCAGTTACAAGGAAATAAACCTCCTGGTTGGCCCACAATGCATCTTGGGATAGAGTGGGCTGAGAACGACCCACTGGACCCATCCCTCAAATTGGGAGGAACGGAGGACACATTTGTGGACCACAATTCAACTTCAGTTCAATTGAAAAATACTTCATTGATCCCAAAGAGAAATTACAGAATTGGAGGAGCATTCAAATTTGGAAAGCCTTTGGTGCATCGCTGTGATGTAACCAGCCTTCAAATTCGCACTTGGAAGGATGCAGCCCCTGAATTTGGACACCGCCTTGGTTAGATCGACAATTTTTGCAGTGTAAATGACAATACATTCTTCTTTCATTTAAAATATAAATTAATTACTTAATCTAAATGGTTTTCCTGGCAGTGGTCTCTTATGTATGAAGTCTGACAGGAGTATCTGTGTGTTGCTACTAGGGCTGCCACAAACGATTATTTTTATAATCGATTAATCACCGATTATTTTTTCGATTAGTCGACTAATCGAA
>NW_013952445.1:1723259-1727070 GCF_001266775.1 Austrofundulus limnaeus
AAAGAGAAAACGATTAATCGATTATTAAATTAGTCATCGATTATTTTAATAATCGATTAGTCGTCGATTAATCGACTAATCGTGGCAGCCCTAGTTGCTACTTTTAACTTCTTGATGGTAAATGGACTGAACTTGTATAGTGCTTTATCAAGCCCCACAGGGACCTCAAAGCGCTTTACACTACAGCCATTCACACACACACTCACACACTGATGGTAGTGTGATTGATGCACAGCTTTTTAACATAACAGTTTCTGTATTATAGCACCAGGAAGTGCATTTTTTGTGTAGCCCAGTTATTGCACTGGGAACCCATCTTTAATTGTGCATGGTGAAAAAAAAAGAAAGAAAACGACACACAACACAACGACACGCACAAAATTCAATAGAAGGTTCTTTCATTCTTGTTGCATGGTTGTGAATCATGTGTTCCATGTAGCTCCACATGCTGGAAAAAAAAACAAGCCCCCACAAAAACTGATTCAAACATCAAAGCTCATAATTGGATTTGTGTGTCTACACATCTTTTGGAAAAAGAGAAATCATGTGAGTCAAATCAACAAAACAAGTCAAATTTGAGTCACTTCAGCCTGGTAATGGGAGCACAAGAGAGGAGATTCTAGGATTACAGCTCGCGATTTTACCTTTATGTTAGATGTTTACTTGTCTGGAAACAACCCTCTACAAAACCACCCACTGTGCACACTTTTAGAGGCAATTTATTCAAAACAGAAATAGCTTGACTGTGTGCAAAATCCACTTTGGACCTTTTTTTTATTTCAAAGACTCAAACTGTTACCAATAAGAGCGGTTTCAGACAAAAAACAACTACATTTAATCAAGCAGTCAAAAAGAGTTGCTGAAATGGCCTTCTGCTCATCTTGCTGCAAAGCAAACATCAGAATAAAGTAATAATAAAAAATAATAATAATAAACTATAACTAATAAAAGGGAGCTGCCTTTTCTTTTGACGGACCTAGCAAGCACAAGGTGTCCTTGAAAGCACCCTTGAAATAATGATCATGGCAATTCAGGACTAATTGCCTTGGATTTTTCCCTTTTCTTGCGCTAGTCCCCCCCCTTCTCGCTGCCTTTTCTTCCTCGGGGTCACAGAAATGTTTTCATTTCACTCTATTATCAGATTTAGGGACTTTAACAGTAAAATGATTTGGCAGAGACGTTGCCAGCAAGGTGTGAAAGAGAGACGGAAAAGAGCTGACACTGCACTGAGTGAGCTGCTACTAACATCTACATGTAGTCACTTTTTCTAGAGGATGATGGGGGGAGCACGGGGATTATTTTCTCCACTCAGCGGGGGGAGTCATTTCTCTTTATCATTCTCTAAGATAATAACCGTTTCAATAAATACACTCCCGTGCTGAATGTTTTCATCAATTTATCAAGCTGTGTTTTGTTTTCCTTTCTAAAACCTCCTCTTKTGCTTTAACTGATCCAGTGACACCTTTTCGTTTGGTCCGTCTCATCTAACTCAGCTCCACCCCTCCTTTCAGTTTCTTCCTCTTTTCCCGTCTTTCCGTCCCACCCTCTGGCAGCCTGGGCTGATGCGATGCAGGTTGCCAGAGCCAAGGATACATGCGGTACAGGGTAGGAGGTGGGGGACCTTGGGTTTGGGCCCTCTGGCAAAGACAACAAGTCCAGCAGTTGCCTGATGTCTGCTTCAACCCATAGATCTGTCCCCCCAGATACTTCACACTTTCTCCCAAAATACACATCTCTCTTTGAATCCCCMCCTCACCACCACCACAGACACACTCTCCCATTTCTAACGCCTTCATCCTTAACCTGGAATGGAACTGAAATTTGTGCTCAGTCGAGTGTCTAAAATTAACTCTGGTTGCCTAAATCGGGAAAAATACATAAATAAATAAAAATGAGAAGGTGTTTTCGCCTGACTTGTGTTTTTCCACGTAGCTCTAAAATAGAACGACGTCCAAACACCACGTCGACTCCCAGGAGTATGCATACAAATTATGTAAGAAGGACAATAAATAAAGCCAATTTGCAAAAGCACAAAAAATAAAAAATAACGGACCTACAGTCTGRCACGAAAAGTGAGCAATTAGTAAAGAAACAGTGAGAGCTGAAACTTGAGAATGAAAACTGCAAAATAAGCAACAACAACCTTTTTTTTTTTAAAGAGTTTGGCTCTGAAACTGAAGACACYGAACACCAAGCTTAAAAATATTGAAGGAAAAGTAAGTTCAGAGAAATTCTCGTGGTTTTATCCTGTGCTCTCACATGGCAGAATCAATAACCTTAACACTCAAGTTCCAGCTTGTTGTGTCTATTCTGACCACTTGTGGTTAAAGGATTTAATTAGCAGGATAACTTCTCAATGCATTTTTCTAAATTAAGACACATTTGTACAAGAGGGTCAAATAAAGGACGATGCAATTAAGAAGCAATTCCATCAAATATTAAAACATWAAAAGTTTTTTTGTGTGTTTTCTTGTGTAAATCAGTGTTTTTTTTATAACAGGAACACATTTATTTATGCTAAAATTATAATTAATTCATAATCCATCAAATTTTACCATTCAATCCTGCAGCGTTACTATTTTTTTATTCCCACCTAACCTTTTCTCTACAAACCTCCTTTAAAGCTCACTCTGCGTGTGCATTTGTTTTATGGTGGGGAGGTTAAGCAAAGGAGACTCGTGGGAAAGGGGGAGTGAGAGAGAGCAAAAGAAAGAGAGAGCAGGTACTCTGCAGATACCGTGGACCGTTTTGATAGGAGATGTTTGATTTTCTTTTGAAATCATCTGCAGGAGGCCCTCYGCCATATGATCTTTAAGCATTCTGCATTGTGGAGTGGGCCAACGGAGCTGGACCCCCTTTCTGTGTTTGGTCTTTTCTGTTTTTACCTGCTTGTTTTGGTGGGCTGCATRTTAGGAAAGGCAGCACTAAGGATTAATCAGAATGAAGGAATGAAACTGGAGAGGAGTGGTTAAAATCAAGAAGATGACTGAAAAGGAAGGATCGCAGAAAAGGAAAAACAAAACAGATTTAAGGGAGAGGAAATGAAACATTTCTGACAAAACCCACAAGAAGCAACATATGCAAAACCCTAATTATTCAAAATAAAAGCACTCCTGTTCAAAAGCAGTATGTGTGACAAACACTTTGTCARCACAATCCTGCTGACTCAGTTGGTGCACACGTATGTCGAAGAATGCCTTACTTGACAAACTTAAAAATAAAAAAAGATGATACTGTTAACCGGCTGTCAGGACTTACGCTTTTGTTAGAACGGAGGCTCAAGTATGTGCAGGTGGCAGGTGTATACTCACCCTTTCTCTGGCTCTCTGTATCTTCTCCCGATCGGTGTGCAGGTTGGAAAGAATCTCCTGTCCCACTTGTTCTGAAAAAAAAAGAAAAAAGAAGAAGTAGAATAACAAAATCTGTATGTTCAACTTTTGCGAATAGAAACCCTAAAATGGTTGACAACATGCAACACAGTAAAAACTACTGAGTAAAGGCTTTACTGACATACATAAAGTTTAAATCAAAACTTCAATGAACAGAAGGAAGAATATTGGTATTGAATGGATGACTTCAACTCTCTTTAATAAAAGTCACGTTTTAACTGTAAGCTGCTTTGTTGCATCTTTTTCATTAGAACAAATCCAGTATTTTCACGTTTTTAGTACTTTTAATAGTGATATTCTGCATGAAAAAGAGTAAGTAAAGGACTTCTCACAGTTGTACTGGAGAAAAAGTCCAGAAAGAGGACATGAAAAAGTTCAAACTAAAGACATTCGGAACTCATTACACTTTAGTACTTTATATA
>NW_013952445.1:1727505-1738388 GCF_001266775.1 Austrofundulus limnaeus
AATTCAATTCAATTCAATTCCAAAATACTTTACTGATCCCAGAGGGAAATTAGATCTGTCAAGATTAATCTACCAAGTTACAGATGTGCAAGGAGATATACTTTGGCTAACATTACATGTACTGAATAACTATAGTGGCTAACTGGCAAAGTATTATTAAACAGTGTGTAAGTTGTGTGATAAAAACAACACTTACTATAAATGTGTCAAATAAAGATAAAAGCAAAGAAACAGATTAATAGCATGAGCTGAGTGAGATGAGATACTTGAAGTGAGTATTTCAAATTTAAAAGGATTTATAGTAGCGAGCAGGATTTCTTTCTATTCTGCTAATGCTTTTTATGACTTTGAAGCCTGTCAATACCCTTCATTTATTACTACTGTCCTATTTGTTTAAATCTAAGCAGTCAGAACTAAATTTTTTATTGGGTAAAATGTGAACACTGCACCAAAATAATGATACAGTCTTAATAAAAAAATCAATTAACTTTTACTGTTACAAATAACAAGTGAACCCTATAAAAATCAATATATAAACCTCAAACTTTAACATCACTCATATTACTTTTATTTGTAAAGATCACATTCAGTTTTCCAATAAAAATGAATTTACAGCAATTTTTTTCCTGTGATGGTTAAAAAATGATTCAATGACAGAACGGTCGTAATTAAAGCAACCTCAAACCTTACACACATAAATACAAGCAACCTAAAGGCGTACGTAAAATACAACTGGTATAGCAATTTAACTTTGATTGCAGCATGGTCATAAGCAAGAGTAAATTAACCCTTCACAATATTAAATAATTGTATTAGTCATAAAATAAGCTCAATAGTTACTGCTGAATCTGACCATTGTTTTGTCCGATTACCCGATTAATCGATATAATTACTAAAATAATCATCAGCTGCAGCCCTAATATAAACCCTCATAAAACTAGGATTTGTACATATTATAGAACACAGTCTTGTGATGTTGTGTCAAATGCATATGTCAGTTTGTTCAGTCCTTAAAATGGGACGYAGGATCTTTTTGGTCTTTAGAAGTTTGACATTTTCCTGAAATACACAGTGCACATAATAGATCTCTGCCAAGGCATGTGCTAAAAATGCCAGAGGTATTCATCATTTTTCAGTCTCTTAGGTTGGTAGTGAAAAGAAAAGTTGAACGAATATATAAATAAAAAGGATTAACTACATAAGTTATCCTTTCCACAACTAACCCAAAAAAATAACAACGCTGTTCCGACGTTAGTGGTTAAAGATTAGGGAGGTAGACGATGAATCTGGGGGGGGTTAAAAAAGTGAAGACTCTTTGCGTGGATCAAAGATGGGYGTTCAAAAGCACCAAATAAATTCAGAATAAACAACACAGTTGCTGACTGTATTACACTACACAGGTGCCGCACACCAAAGGGCCCACGTGCTGAGCGCTTGTTTGGGGTGGGGGGTGGGGGTAAAAATGGGCTACATCTGGCAGCCAAACAAGAGAAGAGAGAGAGAGAAAAAAATGATGGAGAAAGAGACATGGAGAAAAGGGATCAGGCAGAAGTAGGAAAAAAAAAGGAGAAAGCACTGTCAAATGAACAACATTCGTCTCCCATTCATCCCGTCCTTTACACAGCCCCACACTGTAACTGACTCAAATGTGTCTCTTCCTGCCTTCATTAATTTCTAATCTGGAATGAGACAGATTGAAGGATACCCAGATTAAACAGTGCAGTCAGACAGTCACATGTGACAAATAGGGCATTTTAAAAGACTGAGTGCAGGTATTAATAACCATAAAAATACAAGCCCTCCCCCTGCACTGACTGGCAAAGAACAAGAAACAACCAGGAGGGAGTTGAAGCGGAAATCTTCTGTTAAAGGGACAAAAACCCACATTTATCCATCTCTGTCAGTGCTGGAGCTTCTTTTTTTTWAAATAAATGAGCATGACAAGCTTTTTTTTACGGCAAGTGTGTTATTGGAAGGGTTTACAGTGAGGAAAAAGATGGATGAGGCAGTGGGTGAAAAGATCAACGATATTCTTGAGCAATCGTCACACACAATTTGCAAGTAGCTTCGTTTTGTAGGGACACAATTGAAATGGGAAAAATAAAAAGATCCCAAAAGACTGTTTTGTGTCGCATTGAATTATTTGGACACAATCTTTGCACAATGCTGTAGCATAAAACTCTCACTAATACTCAAAAGTGAAATTATAAACTTCAAAGGATGGTGATAGGGATCAAAAAATCTTTTGAATCCTCAGAATGGTCTTTAGAGCAGGTGGCTCTGTAAGTCCTGCTGACCAATGCTTTGTGTGAGATGTTATTTTCAGCAGTCGCTAAAGAAAATATGAACAAATAGGTTCATTTACTCAAACAATGGAAGGTTTCCACAGACAAAAAAATTGTTTCTAAAGTTTTAAAAATAAAGAAGTTCCAGGTACTTTAGTATTTTTCAATGTCTGTATTTTACTGCTTCATGCAAAATATTATTTTATTTGCAGGATTTAAAACATATGATTCAAAACAGAAACCTAGACGCAAAAACAAACAAAAAAATTTCCAAAAGGAGAACTCTTTTACCGTTAATGTCCCTGACTTGTTGCTCGTTATAAAACATTCCTCGCCTGTTTAAGCAGCTATTAACAATTTAAATAACCCTGACCCGGAGGACGTGCTCTGGCTCTCTTGTTAAAGATTCCCCATCCCCAAAGGTCCATTTAACAAGCCCATTATTGCATTACATTACATTTACATCAGCACCAAAGAACTACTTCCTCTAATGTAACTCCAGATTCGAGGGGAAAAATTAATGAACATATAAGGACTTATTTTTCAATACACAACAAAAACAGCCTAATCTAAACATTCTACCTCCTGGTTTTCAGGTATAAATAATAATAATAATAATAAATCATATTAAGTGTCTACAAACAACGCAATCTGTAACTGTAAAAGAAGCAACGTCAAATAAAAAGTTGGAACAAAACAATTTATCTTATATGAGTTTTGGACACAGTTGAAGGAACTATTTATGAAACGGATAAAAATTAGCGGCCATCTTGATAGTTTTAGGAAAACATGTTAACCTTATTTAGAACATTCTTGCTTAATGAACATGTTTTTTTAAGTTAAGGGGAAAAATAAAGATAAGTTAAAACCTTTAAAGATGTGGCAAACTACAAGGCTTTTCCCACTAGCTTATAAAGCTCCATATTTGTATTCTTGTACGCACAGCTGTTAAAAAAACAACAGATTTTCTTCATGGTGCCTTGCCTGCAATAATGATTTTGAATTTTTTTCTTTATGAGGGTTTGGGCCAAATGCGTAAAAGAAAACAAACTAAAAGTTTCAAACATCCGGGTAAACCTGCTGTCCTCTTTTTGATTTCAGTGCCGAGGAACATTTTTTGTACAGCTCCCAACAAACTAACATTTTGTTCACATTATTTTGTGAGGAACTTGAAGTACGTTTTTGGTGCAAAATGTCATAAAAATGGACTAATTTAAGTGGAGTGGCTTCACAGCTGACAAATGTTTTYCTTTGATGAAGCAGAGTGTGCCATTTTTCCTAATATTTAACAAACTGAACTGTCACAGAGGAGAAAAGTGACTCCTGATTGTAGTTTCAGCTGCTCAATAACCCAAAGCGTAGAAACCTATTAAATGTATCCACTTTAATCGACAACTTTTGTGTTTTTACACAATTACTGTATGCTTAGAGCAGTGGTTCCCAATCTTTTTAGACTTGTGTACCCCCTGAGCCATTTTGTCATACCACTAGTACCCCCCCACCCCGTCAAACGTAATGATGATTCTCCAAAACTATACAGTGGTTTGCAAAAGTATTCATACCCCTTGAACTTTTCCATATTTTGTCACATTACAACCACAAACATAAATATATTTCACTGGAATTTAATGTGAAAGACCAACACAAAGTGGTATAMAATTGTGAAGTGGAAGCAAAATTTTACATGAATCAAAACATTTTTTACAAATAAAAAACTGAAAAGTGCGATGTGCAAAATTATTCAGCCCCCCTGAGTCAATACTTTGTGGAGCCACCTTTTGCTGCAATTACAGCTGCAAGTCTTTTAGGGTATGTCTCCACCAGCTTTGCACATCTAGTGACTGCAATTCTTGCCCATTCTTCCTTGCAAAACAGCTCAAGCTCAGTCAGATTGGATGGAGAGCGTTTGTGAACAGCAGTTTTGAGATCTTGCCACAAATTCTCAATTGGGTTTAGGTCTGGACTTTGACTGGGCCATTCTAACACATGAATATTCTTTTTTTTAAACCACTCCATTGTAGCTTTGGCTTTATGTTTAGGGTCGTTGTCCTGCTGGAAGGTGAACCTCCGCCCCAGTCTCAAATCTTTTGCTGACTCCAACAGGTTTTCTTCCAAGATTGCCCTGTATTTGGCTCCATCCATCTTCCCATCAACTTTGACCAACTTCCCGGTCCCTGCTGAAGAGAAGCACCCCCAGAGCATGATGCTGCCACCACCATATTTGACAGTGGGGATGGTGTTTTCAGAGTGATGTGCAGTGTTCTTTCTCCGCCACACATAGCATTTTGCATTGTGGCCAAAAAGTTCAATTTTGGTCTCGTCTGACCAAAGCACCTTCTTCCACATGTTTGCTGTGTCCTCAACATGGCTTCTGGCAAACTGCAAACGGGACTTCTTATGGTTTTCTTTTAACAATGGCTTTCTCCTTGCCACTCTTCCATAAAGACCACATTTGTGTAGTGCACGACTAATTGTTGTCCTGTGGACAGTTTCCCCCACCTGAGCTGTGGCTCTCTGCATTTCATCCAGAGTCACCATGGGCCTCTTGGCTGCCTCTCTGATCAGTGATCTCCTTGTTCGGCCTGTAAGTTTAGGTGGACGGCCTTGTCTTGGCAGGTTTACTGTGGTGCCATACTCTTTCCATTTCTGGATGATGGATTGAACAGTGCTCCGTGAGATGTTCAAAGCTTGGGAAATCTTTTTATAACCTAAGCCTGCTTTAAACTTCTCCAAAACCATATTCCTAACCTGTCTGGTGTGTTCTTTGGACTTCATGATGCTGTTTGCTCCCCAATATTCTCTTAACCAACATCTGAGGCCGTCACGGAGCAGCTGTATTTGTACTGAGATTAGATTACACACAGGTGGACCCTTTTGAGTCATTAGCAGTCATCAGGCAACTTCTGAATGCAATTGGTTGCACTCAGGGAAAAGGGGGCTGAATACTTTTGCACGTCGCACTTTTCAGTTTTTTATTTGTAAAAAATGTTTTGATTCATGTAAAATTTTGCTTCCACTTCACAATTGTATACCACTTTGTGTTGGTATTTCACATTAAATTCCAGTGAAATATATTTATGTTTGTGGTTGTAATGTGACAAAATATGGAAAAGTTCAAGGGGTATGAATACTTTTGCAAACCACTGTAATGTACAACAGATGATTATTGAACGAAATTTATTTATTTCACCCTAGAACGTTTAATTCTAAGGCATTTTATTATTTTCAAATCAAATTAAACGTAAATACGTTGCCTTGAAATTGAACATGTAATTAAATAAATAAACCAGGTAACGGCAGGTGCAGGAAGCAGCGGCGTCCAAAATAGCCTTTGAAGATTATTTTTTGATTGAATTTGTTTAGTGAGAAAAGGGGAAGCTATCATACGACTTTTTTCTTCTTCTGCTACCTTTCATTTAATTTGTGATTGTATTTTGTTGTATATAGAATATGTTTTTTAGATAAATACATGAATAAATCATATTATATGGAGATAGAAATACATCAAATACCCCAAATGAGCAAATTTCGCAAGATTCTGTGTTTTATTACATTTTGTGTAAATTTCGTGATTTCTTTTGCATTTTCCACATTGTGGAAATCATAGGGYCCTACATATATCAGTCCTATTTTTATTTATTTTTACACACCTGGGAAATTTTTCCACATACCTCCTGTAATTTGCTCACGTACCCCAAGAGGTACACATACCCCTGGTTGGGAATCACTGGCTTAGAGAACTGTTGTAACTGTTGTTTTAGAGGAATGAAAGATGCAAATCATGTTCGACCATGCTATCCATAAAATACATTTGCCATCTCTTTCTGGAGTAAGATGTCGTAGAACACTTTTAAATGAGATGTTTTTTCTCAGATGTGATAATATCCCAAAGATCCTCAACAATAAAAATAACACAGACAGTATGGAGGTTAGCACTGTCACAGCAAGAAAATCTCCAGATCACAACTCTGTTGTTTTTTTTTTTTTTTTTAAAGGTTCTTATCATTTTAAAAGCATTAATTAATTTCAAAGAAGCATGAGTAAGCAAAATGTTGCAAACAAGTCTGGCAGTGCTTAGATATCTAAGTCCAAGGAGGCATCTAATTGGATTTATAATCTATTTTACAAAAGCTTTGTCATAGCAGGTACAAACTTTCTGAAAAAAAAAAGTCTCTCTGAGTGAGGCAGCTGCTCTCGCTGTCCCCAGAGCCGAAAAGGTACAAGACCTGACAGTGGTGTGCTCTGAGGCTCAGCAAAGCTCCTTTTCATTAGGCAGTTGAAACCACTTTGTGAAGGTTACCACACACACTTATATCTGAACACAAGCCACACACGTCAACAAACGAGGTGTGGAATCCCAGGAGAGGGCTGAGGGGACGTAAGGAGGGGCCTGATAAATGTTAGACCATACATTTTTCCTTCCCTTCAAACTCTGTCAGCCACGCGCACATACACACACAAAAGCACACAGCAGCAGTCAACTTATATGCCTGTGAGGCCCAGGCAGAAAAAAAGTTACCTGTCTTTGTACACTTTTCAGAAAAAAGCTTTCATAAGGACTTCCCAAGTCTACAATTGCATGGTGACACACTTTCATCACCCCCCCTTAATGTTTTACCCACATTGGGATCTAGTCGTAATGTTTAGCCCACAGGCCGTCAGGCTAGCACATTTGAACTAAGCGATAGCTCCAAATAAAATTTAAAAAGGTGCCAACCGTTTAGTCACATGGGGGCATGTAACACCTCAGCGCTCAGTTTTCTTTAACAGAAGGATTGCTTTTAATGACAACTACTATTGCATGGTTATCAGAAACTCAGAACCTAGGAAGGGAAACATTAAACAGAAGATGATTCTTCAAGGATGCATTGTCCTTACACATGGATGTTTTTCACTTTATCATCAATTTTACTTTACACTCTAAAAAAGGTAACGTTTAAAGAGCAGACAAGGCAATATAGTGAGCACCTAAAGTCCCAAACCGAGGGATATTAGGTGTCGGTTAAAGCTGGCCTAGCTCGGTCTATCCTGACTTAGCCCCTGAATCGGCCCTTCCCCTCACATGCGTTTGAGTCGCGGTGGGCAGTCAGGGTGAATTTCTGGGGCCTTTCTTCATTTTGCAAGGCAGTGTTTTATTCATCGCCTGAGCCCTGACCCTGCAGAGCTCCTGTTCTGACAAATCACTTCTGATTAAGACAGATCTCTGTTAGCCAGCCACTCAACTTGGCTTATTCATCATTCCAGAGAATTTCCTTCGGTACTCTAACATCCCTCCTCCTCCCAGCTCGTTTGCCTGTCCATCAGACCGAAGCAAGGCACAAAAGAAATTTCCGTTGCTGCTTTAAATGGCTGATTATAGACAATTGGTGGACGGAGAGACGTAAGGACGTCTTATGGGTGATAAGACGCAAGTTTAATGGGTATAAATGACCAAGCTTGTAGGAAAGCAGCTGGTAATAAAACCATTTGTGTAAAGCTGCACCCGGGTGGAGAGACTGAAAGCTACATGTTCCCTCCATTTGAAATCCCCCTCCTCTTTTCCTTTAACCTCAACCTCAAAGTCAAATTCACAAATCACCAGATTTACATGTGTTTCAAACAGCAGAGCCTGCTTGTACTATTTAATAAAAATTGATGAAGCTTATAAAGAAAAACCTTGTTTTAAACTTGTGAAATTACATACATTCCCAAGGACATTAAGCCAAAAGAATTTGACATATTCAATCAAATATTACACAGTTTTCCTTCTGGTAGCAACGACTTGTATCAAAACATTTAACGTATTAAAAATGCAGCTGTGAAAAAAAGTTCTACACTCGCAGAAATTACAGCCGACTCATTCGTGCCAAAGCATCAAGACGGGCACAAAGCTATTGTGTTAATATGTCTAACAAACCAAATTAAATTAACATGAACAACAACCCTACTGGTGGCAAAGGGCTGAGAGAAAGCAGGATTGAGTGGAGAATGGGGGTTCCTACGAGCAAATTGCTTGGACTTAATCAACCAGTCTCACTGAACCATCCAAATGAAAACTAATGGACTTGGATGCTTGCAGTGATTGCCCCACGTTCAACAATGCATGGGCAGGAGCAATACTTTCTGAGCTCTTCAATTAAAAAGCCGGGAATTTCTACAGACGGCTGGTCCGCATATACACCTTATTCCACAACCACTCAAGATTGGTCAATTGTGAAGCTCAAACAGAGCTGACTTATTAAATCCATTTTAAGCAATGGAAAATGTGTTTTTTCCCCCTTATGGGTTGATTAAACTTGGCCAAATTTGTAAAAAATAAAAAATGTATGAAGTGCAGAATTAAAAACTCGTGTCCGAATGAGCTAATTTGTGAATGCATTATTCATAGTGCTGACATTTGTGTCACACAATTGTGCTGCCCACATGCAACTAAAATAAAAAAGTAATGATAATAGTGCATGAATAACAAAAACAACAAACACCGCCACATTAAACTTTATTCAACCTAAACAATAAATCCAGAACTTGAGTGCCACAATTTAAATGATTAGATTTTATTATAAACTGAGCAGTTGTATAAACGGTGGAGCTGCAGCATGATGCACTGCTGTAGCATCACGACCACATGGAAACGAAGGATTAAAACGTACAACAGTACAAAAACCCAGTCTTTATATAAAAGACGAACATCTGTAAGTCTTATAATACATGAACTAAACCAGTTGTACCAGGACTATGAAGATGTTTAAAAAAATAAAGAACTGCAAGGAAAAACAACTTGTCCACTGGTTCTAATCAAACACAGCGTCTGATTTAACAACCGCAAGTGATTACCGAGGAAGAAAAGTTTGCCAGTTTGTCAGAAATGGACTTCGGGAGGCATTCTGGAGGCAGGAGAAGAAGAAAGAGAAAACTCAACGCTCCTCTGATTCGAATTTAACAGTTTAGGAGCGTTAATCATCACATTACTGTTGATTAAAGGCTGTCACGTCTCTAATCAGAAACTTGACAGGCAGATCAAAGTGCGAAACACAAATTTCTTGCCTTTTAATTATCTGTACAACACCACACCTCGGGCAGCTCTTCCCTGCCTATCTCCTCAAACTCGGTGAAAGACTGCGAAAGGAGATCTAACATTTCACAACAGTTCATTATCCAACAAAAACTGGAGAGGAAAAAAAACCCACACACACCAACATCACACGCACCAAATCTTTAAGGCTTCGTGATTAGTGAAGACCTGTGGGAGGGAGGCCCGCAATTTTCCTTATTAACATGTCCTGAATTGGAACACCTTAATTATGTTTGTCAAAATCGGACTTGACGTCAAGCTCATTTGCATGTTTTGACAGGTCCTGTTGGGAGGCTCCCACAATGCCGAGCGCTAGAAGAATTTGTCACCGTTAAACCCCTACCGGTAAAGGCTTTTGTTGGTAAATGAATGATACAACTTGTTAAATGCCCACCCGAACCCACTGAAGAACTGAGGCAGACCCACAAAGGAAGCTCTAGTCTGTCCAGATCATGGTTTGATCACAATTCCTGTCGGAGCAAATGGAGACGCAATGTTTTCATGAAGACACTACAAAAATGTTGGCACTGTTTCTAGGCTTTTGATTGCTTTCAGTAAAACAATAGACTCCTACATAGACCACGCCCTTCTTTCCTTCAATTAACACCTCACTGAATTAATACTTGTCGAGCCAATAAAATGTGTGCAAACAAATAACCAGTGGGAGACCAAAACTGTCAACAGGGATTTAGAGGTGGGAGAAAAATAAAACCATGAAACTGAAGCATCAAATATAAATCAAAACTGAAGGTGAAGACAATTAGAAAGACAAACAATGATGATTTTTCTCAAACTTTAAATGTATCAATACTAAGAAAAGAACAAAAAGAAGCTGTGTGAAAGCCTGAATTTGGTTGCTCCATAAACCCCAATTTAATCTGTCAATGAAGCTCAGTTTTTATTAATGTTATTGGTTTGTATTCTAGATTTAGGCACAACAAAATCATGAATAGAAAACTTATATTCAGTATACATATGAAAAAATCTTTTTCTTTAAAATGGTGAATTGGTAAACTGGTGAATAACTAAATACTGAAGTAATCATACTTGATAAAAAACTACAAAATAATTGGTTATATCTGCTGAACTGTTCAAATCCAACTAATATATAATATTAAAAAAATGACATTTTCAACAATAATTGCCTCATGGTTTAATTGTGACAACACCTTTCTCCGATTTAAAATGCATAGATATGTGAAAGCACACTGGACTCTTCTGTTTGACTAAGATATCAAAAGAGCTAGATGTTAATGTTAGATAAACCTCGTTATTCCCAACTTTTGTAATACTAAAACTGGCTCTTATACTGCAGTTTAAATATAAAAAACAGCAGACACAAAATCAAACCCAGTTTAATTAGAAAAGGTGCTAATTTATTCACTTTTGCCTCTTTAACTAAACAATACACAACAAAATCCTCAAAGGGATCCATGATTTGTTGTAACATTAGACTTTATTTAATAAACATATATTTTAACTGTAAAATAAAGACTGTAAAAATACCGTAGGCTGTTTAGTTTTTATATTTTTAAACTAAAAGTTTA
>NW_013952445.1:1739054-1749774 GCF_001266775.1 Austrofundulus limnaeus
GATATAGCGAGCTCACACCGGGGACCTATCCATGTCATCATTTACACAGAATGCTTTGTGTGTAAATAAAATGGCCCCGTCCGTGTTAAAATATATTTTTAAAAATTTACAAAACTAAACGGCCTACAGTATTTTTACAGTCTTTCTTTTACAGTTAAATATATGTTTATCAAATAAAGTCTAATGTTTCAACTAATCAGGGATCCCTTCAACAACTCTTAGGTGCTTGGAAAACAGCACATTATGTAAGTAACAGTGGGGCTTGTTCTGAGGAAACCATGCCACTGTGACCTGTTCTTATGGACCGCACAGACACAAGTTTTGTCTTTTAATTTGGGATAATGCCATCACACTTCCCTGCTGTGGTGAAAGGAAAATAATACTGCTATTATAGGGAGAAAAGAGAGACAGAAAGGACTAACAAAAGTGAGACGCATCATGTGTTTCGCTTTACAATGACTGAGGAGACRGAGTTAAAGGACAATTACGGTATTATTGTCAGCTGCCACTGTGAATTCACATAAAATGGCAGAACATGTGATGGCATGTCAAAGTCCTTGTTCACAGCGTACATTGTTCACTTGTGCTCCTTTTGCAAGGTCCTGATTCAGTTCTTTAGGCATTCTGGTTGAAAACACATTAGAAACGTTGATGTAAAGTCTTGAAAGCAAAGCTTTATTTGGTCTGTTTTTCAAGTTTTATAAAWATTGCTCTACGAGATATTCAGGAAAGGACAAAATATGTTAACTTAAAACTCTAATAAACAATACCAATTTTCTCAAATTGAGTATGAGCACTTTAGTCTGGGTACTGGCCAATACTAAGTAAGTCCTTAGARCTTAAACATTACACAATGATTTTAAAAACACATTTGTTGTATTTGAAACAAGGTGGTTCTCTTTCCTTATAGACCTACTGATATTCTGACTGTATTGAATCAAATTAAACATACAGCATGATATAAACTGTTGCAACATTTTAAAATAAATAAAATTTACAATTAAATTTTATTTCAACTTGTWTACATTTACTTGAAATGTAAACCCTAACACAATGAATGAAGTATCAAWATAAGTTSCAGAGATTGTGGCACTTTGTGTGAGTATGAACACTTGTAAAGTTGCTGGTATAGGTCAGTATCAGGACACCACTAATTAAAATACAAAATAAAGTCAATGATAAAGAGGCAAGAGAACAWTTACAATAATAGTCTGAAATACATCATAATTAAAAGTCATTTTTCAATGATTTTCATTTATACTGTATAATTTCATCAAGAATTTCTTACATCTTTTATGAAACTTTTTTTATTTTTTGCAATTACAGGTCAAATCCTCCTGCACAAAACCATTATACTAAAGAAAACAATTTGAACTAATGCTAAGAATGTTTTTAATTATATCCCAGCAAACATTTAATGCAACTCCAATTCTGAGACAGTCTCGAAAAGGAAATTCCAGGAGGAAAATCTGAACCCTTCCCTTGGCTGACTTGGATGTTTGCTTGGGGTCAGCATCGTTCCTTGAAAGGATTACCGAGTTTCAATTTACACGCAGAGAACATGTCATCCTGTGCAAGAATGTGTTACTGTTTCAAAGAATCCACATTGCARTCATTCAAACCAGTTATTTCCAGCAGCAGAACAATAAAACCAGATTACTACAAACAGACATTCCCCTTCTTGTACTTTCTTTTTTTTTTTTACAAAACAGTCTCTATAAATATATATAAACACAACCACTGACACGGTCATTTGAATACCAAAGATTGAGAAATTAACGTCTTTTTCTTTACTTTTTTTGTGAATTTGTCAATTATCTGACTAATTGTAATCTGAAGAAAATAAATTTATTCTAATAATGTGAATCACTGTCGAGGCTGACAAGTGTCCCGTGCTCTTCATCATTAACTGAAGCAGCTTAAGTGAAAACCCAACATGCCTGCCATCATTTTCTATACTAATGAAGCATATCTAAGTTTTAAGACATGGCAGAACTAATTTAATCTACCTTCTAACGGCCCTTGGCACCATCAAATTAATTATTCATAAAGGACATGATATTATAACTCAGTTGTCATCTCTGCGGCTGTCCCTTTTTTAACCTTCTTTTCCTGCTGCTCTCTTTTGTCTCAGGGTCTTTTTTTTAAGAAAACTCTGTGCTTTTAATCTATAACAGCACTATACACACTGTTATCCTAGCTGCTGAAAATTATAACTTGCTGTCTTTGTTTTGTTTTTTATTAGTTTGCTAATGAATGTTCCAACACAGCAGAGGAGCGTTTATACAACTGCTGCAGCTCCCTGTGGGCTTTATGGTATGCTGATGATGTTAGCTTCACCACAGAGAAAACAGAAAATACATAGAAAATGAGTGATCAAGACTGTAATAACAATACCTAAGAGACCTTTCATTTCCTCTACATAAATAATGCATGCCATCAAAGCTAATTGTGCTATAATGTTGCTCAGACAGGTTGGTCATCAGGAAGTGGGATAATTTTTCTTTTACACACAGGTTTTTTTTCAGTCATGTCAAGTTCTTGTCTACAAAAGGARGGAAGGTATCAGGGTTGCCWAATAGGAAATGATAAACTATTATRCTTTTACTTTTAAATGATTGTASTTTGACCAGCATTATTTTGTGTGCTGACTGAGGATGCACCTTCATAGCCAACGGAAGTGAGGGCAAATAGATAYATAGAATAGGAGGCAATTTGACCCTAAAACTATTTCATTTTATAGGGTTTTTATCTTATATTTGGCAACACTGGAAGGTATATGGCTCTGTTATGACTGACAGAGAAAATCTATTACTGTTAACGTTGAAATTATTTACGAGCGTGGTGGATCCTCTGAGCAAAATCTGCATGCAGTCAAAACAGAAAAATACTGAATTACAGTTATTTTAGTATTAATAACTAACTAATWAACTTTAAACAGATGATGCTAGAAGAAGAGGGTCAAAGATATGGAACAGTCTTCCAGGATCTCTCATGGAAGTTTCCATAGACATTTTTAAGCAAAGAATCAGATTGTTACTCTTGAGTTGTTCTGGTTTCCCTTATGGGTTTGATTATTGAAAGCATTTTTTTCTTTTTCTGCTGTTTATATAGAGTAGTGTTTTATTTTTGTAAGGTATGGATTTTTTGATTTATGTATTTTTGTTATTTCTTTTTTGGAGATTGCCGCTTGAGGATGTTTTGGCAATTCTTCTTCACATTTGTTTTTTGTAATATAATTATGACACTTACTATTCTTTTTTGTTTTATTTAATTTTTCTCTTCTTATTTTATGAAATTTTTTATTGTGAAATAAAGACATAAAAAGGATCCGTGTCACAAAACTTGCATGTAGAGCTTTTTTTTGCAGTTCAGTCCTGTTTATAAATCCATTATATAGGTGTGAACATCTTTGTTTCTGCTCGARCAAGACGACTTCAACAACTAAAGTCAAAATAAAGTACACTTTTTTTTTTTGTTGTTGCAAAAATCATGATACCGTGCAGCTTTTACAAGTTCAGTGTGAGCCGTGACAGTGGACAGTCTTTTGCATGCTCCATTCCCTGATTGTAATTGAGGCAGACGCATGACAGCCCCMCTGTGCCCCCTTGGCTGCGGCCCGGGGCATAGGACATGCTGACAGAGGCAGCACAGGAGACAGTGGCACAGGGTCCCGGCCTGGCACTGCCATGCTATGGTACCCTTTGGGGCGCTGACCCCCCCTCGCTCTCAACCCAGAGCTACGTTCACCATCTCACCTCTGTCACCAGGCATCTCAGAGGCTAACGAGAGGGCAGCTGAGACTGCTTAACGATTCCACCACATCCATTGGATGAGTATGCAAGCCGCTCTTTTTTTTTTTTTTTTATTCACCGTCAGTGCTTCTCTCCTCCTGCGCTGACACCTTTGGTGAAATCCATGTCAAGCCTGAGGAAACTGGCACTAATCAACACTTTAAACCTGGGAGGTATATTAATGCTGTGATGGTTCCCCAATAGAGGGAGGAAAAAAACCTTTSTCCTCTGAGAAGATAAAGGACAAAGACAACTTTTGAGCGGGATAACTTCGACAATGTTTATGCGGAGATAATGTGAAAGCTATGAAGCAGMAGACAGCTTGGACATTTTATGTACAAAAAATTATACACATGAACATCTTATTTTTCTAAAAGACATAATAGTTAAATAATGTTTTTTAAAGCAGCTAAAACATAAATTACATAATACTGGAGTAAATGTGAGGGACTTTTAGAGAGAGAAAGAACACAAAACTGCGAGCATGTCTCTGCATCCTCCCCACCAGGAACTGAGTTACAAATAAAACTTCACTACCACGGAAAAGTCAGAACAGAAACCAACAGGGGACTTTTGSTATCCAGTTAGACATACATAATTAAAAGAACAAGGATAGGGAGAATGTTATTACCAATGTTTTCATTAGGCCAAGTTAACATATTGGTTTCCCTCAAGGCYTACAGACAAGAGGCAAGAAAGTGGAGGGTATAGGATACAGTCTACTGGGGCCTGAAACTCTGTTCAAGAAATGTTCATATTAGTGCTGTTTCTCTGTGTTTCTATTCTGACCGAACTGCTACTCCRTAAAAAACATTTAATTTTTGACATCAGAAGTATGAAAGGCCTGCACAGCTTGCTTTTTTCCATACTTTCGGTCCTTTCTCTAACATCCAGGCTTAAATTAGCTAGGATTTTTGAGATCAGGGACTGTTTTTTAGGCTATGAAAAATGGATTAAATGAAGAGGAAGTCTGGCCTAATGAGCTCCCTGGGCTATGGAGCAGCAGGGACCATGAGGGGAAAGAAGGGAGTCGAGGCAAGCCTTTGAGGAAGAAGGGGCTGCAGCCATGCCCAAAGTGTGCCAGCTTCTCCTTGCTTTAGCGCCAATGGCACAGACGGCACCTGGGCAAAGCTTGGCCACCCTTGTCTTGTGCCAAAGGGGAAGCTAGGCAGAGCAGYAAGTGTGTGTAGAACCTGAAAACTTCATTTAGCCATCTAAATTTGTACTGCCTTTTAACTGAGGGTTCAAAAAAGTAATGTGGCAACAGCACTCTTACTAAACAAGGCTTGTGTTTAGAGATAACCAAATGAAAGGCCAAGCATTCCATGAAGAAATGCATGTTGCCCGCTRCCTTTCATGTCAAAGCTGTCTTTATATGGTAATCAGTTGTAGCTTTTATTTCCAAGTTTCATTAAAATGTGTYCACTGGTTCATAAGATAYTTTGTTAACAGACAGACACACATGAGCAAAAGCCTCATCAACTGCTTTCAGTGGGTGATAATAATGGGCATGTATTTAGCTAGAGGGGCATTGGGGCTGTTCGGTTTTACAAYGCCCTCTTGCACCTGGTACTACCACAGGATGCACTGAAACCACTGTGTCRACTTTTGGGTCAGCCAAGAGTTTTACACACAGAAGTCGTGTTTCCATCTAATTTTAATTCGAATTTTGAGCGAATTTTTAAAATTTCGCAAAACAGGAAAAAAAGAAGAAATGCGAATCAGATGTGTTTCCATCAACTGGCTTGCAGCGAATCAATTACGTCAGATGCATGCGTGTAGTAAACAGGAAGTAAAAGTCACATCTCAGGTTAATGGAGAGAAGTTCTCAGGAACGTGTTGCTACTATCGGAAAAGTTCTACTAATTCTGTCATATCAACTGGTTCTGGTGATGTTACATGCTGTCTGGAGACGTAGAGAAAGAAATGCAAATCTCTTCACGTTACGGGAATAACTGAGAAGAAGCCGACAGCGGGAGGAGGGTCCAGCTGCATTCGCTCTGGTACCTGTACCGGTTTCGGACAGAGAGCGAGAACAGTTGATCAACGTGTGAGGTAAATGTTCGCTACGTCAGAACTTATTCGACAAAAGTGTTTCCATCTCTCCTTTTGCGCATTAACTCTTGTTCGAAAAAAACACCTCAAGCGAGCGAATCAATTTTTATGCGAATTGGAGGAAGTTTTTTCATATCATGCCATTTTCATTCACCTTTTCTGATGTGATACTTCAAAATGCACATTAAAAAAGGTTGATGGAAACACGGCTACAGTTAGGGATGTTACAACTTCAGTAGCTGTTGTTGTGTGTTGTCACAACCTCAGGTGCCGGCCTGTTTTTTTCACCCATGTAAACTTCACAAGCAGGGGTTTCTGGCCTCCTCCAACCACCTAAAAGTCTGATAATGGGAGATAAGCAGTGACCGTTTCTCATCTTCTCATGTAGCGCAGATTTGCAAACAATGTTTGTTTGAAACAAACGGCTACAAAGTTCAAAGTTTGTCACTGGACACAATTTTTAAATTTGGTCTGAGTTTTTTGCACCAGTGGAGCAACGACTATCAACAGTAAATGAATCAACAAAGAATGGTGAAGGAAATAAAAACGAGAGCAACAAGAGTTGGGTTTATTCTAGTGAGTACAAGCTCTTGGATGCCACCCAAAACAAAGAAAACGTGAAGGAGAAAACACRACTTAACAAAAAGAGGAGGAGAAGTGCAACAAAGAACAAAAGTTATCCGAGAAGGCTGGGAGGGGAGAGGAGTTCAGCTGGCGCATTCTTCAGCTACTTTTCCTGACAGCGATTAGATACTGTCAGAGCCTCTCAAACTGCCACTCCTTTGCACTTATAGGAGGCTTGTCGTTACAAATAGCCTACATTAAAATACCACACAACTGGGGCGCAGGCCTTGACCCTTGTGAAACTCACATAGCCAAATGTCTACTCATACAGTCTCCTGTCTTGTCAAAAAGGAAGGAGACGATTGGTGAAGGTGGGAGGAGAAGACGACATTCARTCAATTAAATTTTAATTTGTGCATACACCTGGACAGGTCATTTGAATATGTTTTTGATCGAAATACTTTGCAATGTAGCTACAACTAATGTATAAAAAGATTTTGAGCTCAGGCCGTCACTTCACATCAACTTGTATTTCTGTASGAAGCAAACATGCTAACACAATATAATGTGTGTCGAATCTATCTGGTGTCAATGCGAATCGTCTGTCTTGACACTGAAAAATGACCTATCTCAGCAAGAATTTTTTGAGCGGGTGGGGATGCTGTGTGTGGCAGGAAGCAACAATGTGCTGACAACCAAACAGAGGGGAGGAAAAAGGCATCATTAGGATCACACACACACAGGACATACGAATACACACATCAGCGCCCAAATATTTATGTGCACAAAGCTCAAATACACTCCATCAGACATGAGAAATTGTGTGCACGCCTGCTTGCACACAAAAAAAGAAAGAAAGAAAGAGTCACTTGACTGATATTTTCAACCTCAAACAGAGCGTGACGTTATGGCCCCTGTCATGTTAAAACGGAAAGCACATCGTGGCAAAGCCAGTCAAGGCTAAACACCACCAAAACAGACAAGGAAAAAACGATTTGACGACATCCAACATCTTTGTTATACATACCCTTAATATAAGCAGTAACACAAGAGTGAGCACAACTCCACAGGCCATGCCTTAATACGATGCAGACATCACTGTCCTGATATTTTATTAAAATAGATTAGCTTGAAATTTGCCGACAATCTTGTGAGGTACAAATACAACTGTACCATACTCATTTTGCCTTAGCAACTCCAGTTGTTTGCAACACTCATGGCTAAAACAGAACAGAAATATAAAAAAGTTATCTTACCCCTATGAAACATGGACAAGCAGTGAGGAGACAGCATTTGTTAATTGAGACTAATTTAAAGTTGGGTATTGTGTATTTTCCAGGCACATACTTCAATTCTATATCACAATCAAGTAACTATGTTTCCTTCAGTTGTTATGAAAATGCTGTATAGATCAAAAATAAATGTGACTTTGGGTCACAGCCATATCTAAATGCCTTGAAATTGGCCTCTGTAAGAACCTCCAACCATTTCCAACACTCCCACTTCAGCAGGTCCGCACATCAATGTTTACAACCTTTTGAAGGAGTGTTGTGCTTTTTTGTGAAAAAAAAAAAAAGAAAAGAAAAGAAGCAACATTATACAGTATAATGTTGCTTTTGGAAAATGGCAACTCAGGATACCATTGAATCCTACTCGAATGATGTGTTGGGCTCGGAAAGTATACTTTCTGAAGAACTGGAGTGAATACAGAGGCTCTTACAAGACATTTCAGCTTGGTAATATATCTCAAAGTCAGCCTCTCATACATAAACGTCAATGTTAAGCTACTTTTTACAAAGAAACTCTAAACATAAATAATTATGAAGCTATGTTTTGCAATGAAATCAGGACCATATTTTAAACATACATTTTGCAAGTCTGTTGGAGCTGTGTGGGGGAGGCATGAGGGAGGGGTGCTCTGTGGGGCTGGAGCTCGGCTGGAGACTGAGGTCCAGGGAGGAGCTTTGGGTAAATAGGCGGAGCTTTGTACCAGCAAGCATTGTCRCACCTCCATATAGCTACCACAGGAGATTCAAGGATTTCTCAAACATGCACAAATGAGTCAAAACAACACTCTGGGTATGTTTTCAATGAGGAAATGAGATTATAGCATGATATAAAGCTCAAGAAAAGTCAATTTTGCATAATATCCCCCTTTAAAATCAGCAAACCTGAGATGACAGATTTGTCTCCGAGTCTGTTCTTTGAAAAAACATGACAGCTAAATGATTAAGCTTCATCATCTGTTTAACTGTACAAATGAAAGCTGTGGGGACAAACAGCGAAAAAAAAAGTTAATTTAAAAAAGGCACTTCCTCAACATCAGTGATGAAAGAAATATGATTCAAACTCAAAGGACAGTTAAGAAGCTTGGCTGCCTACTAGGGTTGGGCATAATCGTATCGTGTGCAATTAATTGTCAGAAAAACATTAATCGATTAATTTTTGGCACTTGACAATTATTACGATTAATGCCACCAGGCAGACTAACCGCTTGGTGCTCCTCTCTGATTCAAATATGACCAACATTAAAAAAATTGTGTAATTTATTTATCTTTTAACACAATTTAAAGTTTGATGTGTAGCCTGAAGTCTGTAGTTTTGACACAATTTGGAACAGATTTTTACGAAGAGCCAATTTTCTCCCTATAAATTGGTCRTGTGACTAGGATATAATGGTGTCCAGGGACTCTGGGGGATTAATTGTCAAATTAATCGTTATCGGCTAAATACCACAATTAATCATGATTAATTTTTTTGTCAATATTGCCCAACCCTACTGCCTACCCTGAGCTGCTTGAACACCTTCAGTTACCAGTAGATTTATTAAACTAAAAGAAAAGCATTTTAACTTCATATAATGAATTTTGTGTGGCAACAGTTCGTCTTTATTTTTGCAAGTAAAACTTGGAAACTTACATTTATGTGTAATTTTACTTTTTTGAGAAAAATAACCTGTTGGGGTCCATCTTTATCCCTCATTACAGAAGGAAATGAGGCACAAACAGACAGAAAAGGGGACACAGGAGGTGACAGAAAAAGATGATCTTAAGTGACATGTTGAGACACAAACAGGGGAAAGTTATCTGTGCAGCAAGCTTAGTTTACGTTGCCRTGAGTTTGGTTCAGACAGAAATAATGTGTGGGCTACGGGAAACAAAACCCAAAGACATCTGGTGACACACAACCATCAAGACGGGTGCAGAGTTGTCAAGTGTCAACATGCACAGAACGGGTCAGTTTACTGACTTTCATTTACACTGTTTAAAAAAAGTCTTGCAGCATATTTTGTTTAATAAAAACTTTWCTCTTTATAAAACTATGCGATATAATGTATATTAAGTCATAGTTTTACATTAGACATAGCTAAAAGAACTTATTTGGCACTGTAAAATAAAAGAAAAAATACTTCAAATAGACCAGATGAATTTGGTAATTAGACCCAAAAAGAGGTCAAAGAAAAAAAAAGTGTTTGACACTTTTTTTTCTGCTCAGGCTGTATTCTCAAAGTGAAAAAGTGTGGAAAAAAGCCCCTCGCCTAATTAAAATAACAAAAACCCCACTGCCTGCTGCACAGTATTCATACGATACATCACACCCAGACAGAACAAGCATATTATGTATAATGTATAGCCCACTCACCCACCACATAAGAAAAATATGTACATATTCCAACACAATGAGGTGGTACACCAGCACAAGTGGCAAAAGGGAGTGGAAAGAAGAGGGTGTGTGCGTGTGTGTTTTCTTTCCTGTGTGTGCAGACAAACTCCTGATAGTGACCCTATACCTCATCTCCAGGGCATAAATAAACATGTGTGTGTGAGTGGGACTGTGGATTATAATCAGAGAGAAAAGGGAATCAAATTTATTCTGCAGCTGTCATTAATATTTCAGGACTGTTACTGTAGCCCATGTGAAAGAGCATGAATGATTAATTTAGACATCACCTCTGTCACAATCCTTTACCAGGCCTGGTTCGTGATCCACCTTTGAGAGTAGTAAACAAAAGGTGGGTTCTGCTTCGTTTTTGTTGTGGTCGAGTTTGGGCTGTTCCTGTCTGGCAGGTAGGTGGGCTGCGGCGTGTTGTCGGACAACGAGGCTTCCTTTGTGGCTTGCCTGTGACATTCAGGTGTTAGACGGGAACCAGGTCCACAACATGAGGTGGAGGTTGATGGGGGGAAAAAGCCACTTAACCTTACAAATCTGCTAAAATGCACAGCTGGGTAAAACAAACAGGTTGTAGCATCTTTAGCTCTACTGTACTCTGACCAACATTGCACAAATCAGCCCCCCCCCCCCCCCCC
>NW_013952445.1:1749919-1750986 GCF_001266775.1 Austrofundulus limnaeus
AAAAAAAATCAATACTAATACCCAGGAAAGTTTCTAAGTGACAACAAAACTCAAGATAACAGAATGCTTCCTCTTCTACCCATTAGTCTGCAAACCAGCACACATCAATGCCCAAACAGTGACAGGAGCACATTAGACCCTCATTCCAAGTCGATGGATGAGAATCTTGGCTTCTGATGGATGTGTGTGTGTGTGTGTGTGTGTGTGTGGTGGGGGGGTGCAACCACAAGGTCCTATCAAACTGACATGTGCTCCATACCTGCCTTTTTGATTTGTATTTAGGATTTGTGTGACGCTTGTCTGACAAGTGGAGATCACAAGCAGACAGGATCCATCTATCAGACCACTGATGCCACTGATGTTGCCTCCAGAGCCTGAGGGCGTGGCGCATATGTTAACTGTGTGTGTGCGTGCGTGTTCAGCACAAAGTTGTGGAGTCAACGATTTATACTTGTCTACCAATAAACTACGGACTCTTTACTTTTTAATTTTTTGTCCTCATGCAAGAAAATAATTTCAAATGTGTACGCATGTTTTAAGAATAAAATCTAGTAAGTATTATTCTGCTTGCGTTTGTGTGCATGTATGTATGTGTGTGTGTGTGCGTGTGTGTGTGTGTGTGTGTAGGGCTACCTGCAGTGTAGTGAGCCCACAGGGGCAAAGCGAGAAAGAATGACACTGATGCGATGTGCTGGCATGTGCCCTCGGGTGGTTTTGGTGTGGCTGTCATCTTGTTGTTTTCACACAGCTCCCCCCTTCGTCATTATTCAAATATCACGCCCCRAAGTTCCTTAAATAAATAATGAATTTGCCACTAGATGGATTGATGAACGATGATGGAGTAGTTTTTGGTTTGTTTGTTTGTTTGTTTATTTTTTTCTTTCTTTCTTTTTTTCTTTTTGCTTCGTACAGATTTCTTGTTGTTTGGACGAAGCCTTTGACAGGCACTTCTCTCTTGGGAGATTGAGCTTATCAGAAAAATAAGTGCTGGGTTGGAAGGATGCTGTCTTGCTGAGATGTTTTTTTTTCTGTGTGTGTGTGTGTGTGTGTGTGTGTGTGTGTGTGTG
>NW_013952445.1:1751055-1763283 GCF_001266775.1 Austrofundulus limnaeus
GTGTGTGTGTGTGTGTGTGTGTGTGTGTGTGTGTGTGTGTGTGTGTGTGTGTGTGTGTGTGTGTAGGTCTATTCTAATACAACTCAATCAATTTATTGTTTGTCTTTTCAAAAAATAAATATGTTTCACTCTAAAATAGTTATCTAGATAAACTAGCGGTGTCTGTCAATAATTTGAAAGAACCAACAGAGTGTGTCAGGAGGTCAAACTCGACAAACAGAGCATAAAGATACACTATTCATAATACAACATGCAATGGCGTACAAGAGAAGAATCCTACATATTTTTCTTTTAGCCATAAAAAGCACATACACACTACGGAAATGATCATGAAAGAGGATTATATATCAGGTCCCACACTCGTGAACTTATTTTTTCCATATATATACACACACGTTACAACACCCCACCCCTCCTTCTAAACAAATCTCCATAGTTTATGAGACCCAAGGAGGTCAAGATGCATCTGAAACTTCCTTTTCCTTCCCCAGAAAAAAAAAGTGTGTGGGACTTGAAAGCAGCGGCAGCTCGCTCACTTTCTTCACTATAGTTCCCAAAGCCAATGCAGATCAATACGCAGCCACAGATACCACAACTGGAACAACTATTGTCAAAGGTTACTCCTTTTTCTTTGCCTCTCTCTCTTCATTTTAGCATGGCGGAGGAGGAAGAGGAGACAGAGGGAGGRAAAAAAATGGTTAGACAGAGAGAGGGGAGACGGCTTTTGAGAAGTAAGAGGAAAGCAAGAAGGATAAACCTAAAATGATCCCTTCTCTATAGTCGTGGAACTTGGTGCTAATGGGTTTTGACACATCGCCGGCAGGCCAAAGAGAAAAGGAGCTAGGGGTGAGTCGATAGTGGTGCGCGGCTGTGGCCAGGGGCAAGCAGCAGAGGCTAGACCAAACCCCTGGTACAAGCATGGGCTGGGGGCCTGACCACTAATCATTATAAAGTCAATGAGTCCTCCAGCGCTCGCAGCTACATTGGCCTTCCCAAGGAGCAACACCACCTAGTGAGGGCCGTATTGCAAACATCCATGTGCACACAGATGCACACTGAATATATTCAGTAGGTCCTGTAGTCATGCCAAGTGCTGCTGCAATGATGCTATCCACATAACAACAACTGTAGGTATGTCTTATTGCATACAAGCATGTGAAATTTTGACATCACTAAGATATTAACCAAAAAATCCATAAGTGCACTTAGAAAAACAAAGAACTGGTAACTTCAGACACACAAAAGACACACACACATACACACAATTTCAAGAAGTATGCCATGTCAGTCAGTGACAGTCTACAGCCTTTGATGCTGCGCCTCTATTATTAAGTACCATCACATCCATGCCCTGCACTGGACACAGCCTCTCCTGAGACACCACACAAACTGGTCCCAGGTCAAACTGGGGCTCAGTAGCCTCACCTGGTCCCCATGCATTTTTTAATGCCTCAAACTGATTCTGACACACCGTCTCAGACTAGACTATCAAATGAGGCAGTTTCCCTAATTGGCAAAGGAGAGGATATTCAAAAATATCCCCAGTATTAATGCTGATTGATGGCTTGAGGTTGGGTTACAAATGTTTTTTACCAAATTCTACTCAACTAAGAATGCAGATAGCATTAAAATAATCAGCATTGCAGTGGTGTTCTTGTTTACCTCACAGGAATGACATAAGCTTGTGTTGTCCCAAAAAATGTATTTTAAATAAAGTTCGAAAATCTTTTGAGGGGCTTTTCGTAGTTTCATTTAGCAGTAATGTTTAGGAAAAAGGAAAAGGGCACATTAAATAATAAAGTCAAAATTTGTGATCATAACAACAAGTACTTCATGGCAGTGTGGTTGTGCAGGAGACCACCACAGGTTTTCCTTTACTGAGTGACAAAACCTAAARGTTTAGTCAAGGAAAAAAATTCTTGCTCCATCAAAAGCTAGATGCGCCAATGAATTCTGAAACTTTTCAAAAATGTTTAATATAAGACTTAAATTATATACACATGCAAAAGTATCAAGACAACATACATATCAAAAACAACTTCTAGACACATGGGTATTTTTGTAAAAATATATATATATTTCATATAAATACAGTATATCTGGACACACTCTACATTTTTGTTTACATTTCCATTTTCTGCATTTAGAACATAAAATAACCAATAATTATAAAAGTATCATGTGGATTTTTGGTGTAGTGTTAACAGCTTAAAATTTAAAAACATACAGTGACACTAAATCAGTACTCGTTCAATCAAGACAAATGAATTGATTAAACTAGTTTTAATAAATACCATTACCTAAAAATGATCTACTTTGGAAGTCTTCTGTGTCTATAAATGAAATGAGCTAAAAGAAAACATGCAAAAAATACTTCAATCAATAGCCTTACAGCTTCTTGGCCTCAGTCTGATCAATATGCATGCAATCAAACTTTTGCCAGACTTACTTCCACCACTACGCCCATCGATTGAGTTCATTGATCTTGACGCTCAACTGTCTTTTAGGAGCGGAAGGTATGGAAATTTAGYGCCTGAGACCCCATCTGGCCAGCTTTGTGAACTTTGACCTTTGAGTTAATCCTCAAACAAAAAAGGTAGAAGTTATTGGCACCAATATAGTCTGACCTGGAACCATCCCAGAAGGGGGCGGACTAAAGCAGCAGGGTGCCAAAACACAATCTAAATTTTAGCCTGATGACCTCTCCTGGACTCCCGGCTTTACTGTAACAACTACAGCTTCATCAAACCCAAGTTTTAACGCAAATACAAATAGCTATTTGTGCGATTTTAACATTTAAAAATGAAAAATAGACATAATGGCCAGAAATATTGGTTAAACCTGATAGATACCATCAAGAGGAAGAGAYGACGAATTTAGAAGAAAGTGAAAAGGAAAGCGATAAAGGGCCAGAGCAGGAGGGGCAGTCAGAATCCAGGTCTTGTGTGGGATTGGCATTCAATGAGGCTCTTCACTGATGTGCCGCCGAGGTCTTTGAAGGGATTATTAACACATTTTGATTACTCTGGTCCAGTTGTCACAGAAAATATAACCTCCATCAGGACTATAAAATGAGAGGCTCTTTCTTGTCTCATCTCCACATGTTGTTGCTGCTTTCACTCCCCACAGGCCCTCTCATTGCCCTGGGATTGACTGACCCAAAGCAATCTACTAATTACAGTCTCAGACATCTTGAGGAAAAATCTTTTACACTATTAATCTGAAACAAAAAGGCTCCTCTACACACGTATTAATAGACACACACATTGCAGTTTCACCAAGCCTTACATTTTACTACATACTTTGTAACAGTTTTGCAAGTACTCCTGTTGTTACCAAATTATCCTTGTAGAAGTWGTAAAATGAAAGGTGGSCATTGATTATTTTTACACTAAATTGTGTACCTTTWTACCTCTTTGTTAAGAAGCAACACAAGATGTTGCACTCTTGAATAAAATGAGAAGTCGTTAAAACAGTTTAGGTATTCACCTCTTTAGGTTTAGACACATGTTGCAAAATGACCTAAAAATTTCAACATCCCCAAAGAAATCGACACAATAAACACCAAGAAGTGTTTCAGAAAAGTCAAGAAGAATGTTATGGTATGAGATAAGTGTAAGGAAAATAAAAAACGTTTAATAATCTATAATCTGTGAAGCATAAACATATTATCATAATTTGTGTGCTTGATTAGACAGAAAAATTCATTATAAGCTTGTTGTCACTAACCTAAGACATCTTGCATATAAAGTTGATTGTGCCACTGGTCCAACCATTGCAGTTTACCCCACTTCCTTTATTAAGTTTGCATGACTGGCAATTAAAGGCACTCATAACTTTCTATAAACAAGAAATATAAAAAACACAGACAGACAGACAGACAGACAGACAGACAGACAGACAGGCACGCACGCACGCACACACGCACACACACATATTATATTAGTTTAAAAAGGTCCCCAAACGATATTATTATTTATCACAAAATCGTCTGAGACAATTTATCACCCAGCAAAATTTGTTATTGTGGCAAGCCTAAAGATGAACAATTTCAAATGTTTACACGTTTGTCCAGTTTTAAATAAATTTTTAATTTAGTCAATGAAGAACAAATATAAAACATTGCTGACGGAAGCATATTCTGTTAAGATTGCATGGTCTTAAGGGGATATCATCTTTTAAGTGTCAYGTCTGCAGGTTTCCAGTGAATGTTTGAAGTGACTTTTTTGTAACAGTTTACAGGACTTCTAATTGAAAAAAATCTACTGCATCACATTTCCATGTTACTCTGAGAACAGCTAAAAAAGACAAATAAAATAATGAATGTGCAATTCCATACTTAATATTGAAAACTAAATTGATATTGTGTGTGGGGGGGGAAGCATTTTTAAAAAGATAAAGACAATAAATGCAAATCATTCTTTTTGTGATAATAATGCACAATCAGTGATAGTGTGTTTGTTCTCTGAGGTAAAACTCTCTAGTTAAGTGCTAAAATGACCAGAAGAATACAGATTCTTTTGGGTTTGTGTTGATTGAAACAAAAAAAAGCTACATAACTTGATGTCTTGTTAGTGTTTGAGCTTTTGACTTCTGAGATGCACACGCCTACCCAGCTTCACACCCTGTCACTTCAAGATTAAATAAAAAAGATGCAAACAGACAAGCAAACACGCATTTACACACTGAATAAAGCTTCTTCTCCAGCAACTGAGTTGAGGTTTGTTGAAATAAAAACATCAGCAAAGGGGAAAAAAGTTTTTAGAGTTTAAAAAAAGGGAGAGAGCATCAAGTGAATAGACGAGTTTTTAAACTGCAAACCTTAGCATCGTTTACTGTGATAAGCAAAGCTAGTACACATGAGAAAACACTTCTCTTTGTAGACCATTAACTTCATATCCTACTTTTGAAATGTATATTCATAAACAAACTGAGGATTGTCCAAATGGGATATTTCTCAAAGTGCATGCGATCTGTGAAAAAGGCCAGCGTAATTGACATCAAAGGGTCTAGAGTGGAAGAGGTAAAAGTAGTCCAGGCCATGGCCTGGGAGAGAAGTGGAGAGGAAACAGAGGATACGCAACAGAGAGAGGCTGCATGGACGGGGGGAGAGAGAATGAGAGAGAGAGAGAGAAGATTGGTCCCAGGCTGGAAAAAGCTCAGGTGTGAGTTGTGAGGAGGCACCTTCTGTTCAAGGCTTTAAGGCCCCGATGCAGACAGAGGAGGGGACCCAGGCAGAYATGGGCCCCTCTTGTTTGGCCCAAATAAATCCAGGTGGCTCAAGACATGTACCCATCCCAAACAACACAACTTCAATACCACAAACAGGCACATATCCCGTATGAGGAAATGCGACCTCACAAAATAAACACTTGTGTGGTGAAATAAAAACAGTTCTATAAGACTTTCTGAGAACAGGTGAGAAAAAAGAAGTGTTTGAAAACAAATAAAAGTCTAACAGATGAAGCAACTAAAACAGATGTTATTTTGTGGGATAAAATCTAGAAGGTAAGTCAGTGATGTTTTTTTTCTTCTTTTTTTTCTCAGAACAAAGAAACTAAACTGCTGTTGTTTAAATTCTCGCGTGATTGAAGCAGATTATTCAAAGTGACTAGTCTGATGTATTTCCTCTTGTTGTGTATTGCACTGATGTGCTTATTTTATAAAAGCACAGGGGCTCTTCAGATTTTTAGAAAACAGACAACATCCAAATTTAGCATGTTGCAGAAGTAATAAAACCTTAAACATTTGCAAACCTACTTTGATGAATGAAAATATCAACATTCATAGTCAAGCACAACCCACAAAGTCCCAAACAGGGAGGTTAAACTCACTAAAACACATTATTTGCTAGTAAAATCACTACAGTACACTAAGACAGCTCATTGATTTGTTTATGTGCTTGACTTTTATGATCCCATTACAGCCAACATGAATAGGCAGGTGGATTACAGCACTGTGCTGCTGCTTCAGAGTGGCTACATATGCCCACGCAGATATGAATTTGAACCCCAAGACTGTTCCGAAAGGGAAAGACTGTAGCCTGCACAGGACAACTCAGCCAGCGCTTTTCTCATGATGGACATGAACGAATTAAATAAAACATTTATTTTGTTAAAAACGAGATGGAAGCGACACGAATCCCTCTGAGGATCATCTTGACAGACCCACCAAGAAGGCATTCAACTCTTCTGCAAGAAAAGGATGCTCAAACCACTTAAATCAATTACATCAAAGATGAAGCTCACATATCGGGACTTGTTAAGTTAACTGTAGTCATATTCCAAAGGTAGAGTGCCTGAGCCATTGTTGTCACTGGATGACGGTTGTGTGAAAATTGGGAGTGAAAGCCTCCCCAGGAGAGATGGGTGAATCTGTCACAGAAGACGGAGGGACAGAAATACAGTATATATAATACACACCTCAGCGACACACACGCACACAAATAATAAAACARCACAATACCTACAGTTGCTTAAGATCTTAATCATCAAAATAATCATCTGTTGTGTCCTTTTAGAGAGATTGTTTATTTAAAAAAGGAAATAAATTCTTCCAAAAGTTCCTCTCACAGTCACAGATTTTCCTTTTGATAAAATTTCTTGGACTTCAAAATATCTTGCCTCTAGGATGCAATAACAACTATTCATTGAGTTGGTTCCTAAAGCAGCCTGTCCAATAATAATAACAATAATTAAAGAATGTTACATGTTTATTCACATTAAGCAACCAAATCAAACTATTACAAACAGTCTGATTTGAAAAAACGAATAAATTGCCTCAAATATCTGTTTGAGTCATCACAATAAAGCAATAGAAAAGACATTTAAAACATCTACCAAACAAATCAAAGATTTGACTTTAGTAAATTATGTTTTTAAGTCTTCCCTTTGTTTATTTACTGAACCTTAGAAATGCACTTAAAAGCTGAAAATGATGAGAATTTCAGCAGCAAAATGCTAAACTAATTGCTAAAATAAGTCTGCCAAAACAACGTCTAATTTCTCTTTAAGAAAAAGCCTTAATAAGCACATTCCTGGGATCAGATGGCCTTCACTAAACATTTTTAAAAAGTCTACATCAATGCATCAACTTTGTTCTGTGTGTAGTCGTAACTAGGCACCTACTCGCATCAAACTYGAAATATGCCAGACCAAGGAAGGTGTCCCTTAGGCCATCTTAGCCAGTCCTTCACAACTGTACTTTAAAAGATGGGCGACAGAACAGTGCACCACAGTCGGCCTTGATTGATGATTGAATAACCCAAGATCACAGAAGTTCTCGTGGAGGACTTGCTGGTGCATAACTGTGCATACATCAACCCTTCAGGACTACCAGTAACACACATCCTGTAGCGAGACTGACTGATGTGAACAGGAGGGGGATGTCTGGACCACTTAAAAGGAACTTCATACAAAGAGGTCAACAAGTAAAGTTAACCAAAATGACAACAGGAAATGTGGATTTGCTGGAAACCTGATTTTACCTGATTATCAAATGAAAACATAACCAGTAGGCACACGCATCAACACAAACACCCAAATATGTGCTGATATCCTCACCAAAAGCCTGAACTCAACTCAGCAAATGAAGAAGTTGACACTGTCTGTATACAAACATTTTCTTTTTAGGAACTCTTAGGCTCACTTGGACCTATTTATGGGATTATGTCCGTGCATTTGTGCAAGCACAGCAGCCCCTTTTTTTTCCAGGAGCTTCTCACAGAGGGAGAACAGGTAACGGGTTCCTAAAGCAGCTCAAGGGCGCAGCCTATCTACCAAACCAAAGAATGCATGACTTCTGTTCAGTGAGGCAGCCAGCATCTACACACTACTTTGGTTCATTTATATGAGAGTCAAACTGTTTGTACTGTCAAGGTTAGAATTTTGAAACAGGAAAACGGAAGGATAAAGACAAGTTTCAGGCGACTCAAAAGCCTCCATAAAAAAACATGTTCCTTAAGTGTTTTCAAAAGAAGGGAGCAGATTTGAAATGAGACCAATTAACTTCAATCCAGCTGAGGAGTATCCTGTGAGAACCACACATTTTATACCTCAAAAAAATCATTCAAAAATGTAAACGCTGAAGTTTATTTAYTTTTATTTAAAATGAGAACAACTAAATACTAACTGTGGTCATTTCTGTCAGAATAGCAGGTTATGTRAATTGAAAGAACACTGTCAGCATGTTGGATGTAGCTTTCTTTGCCCAAAACTGTGATTCAGAGTCCACCGTCCCAAAGCAACACACGTACGCACACACAAACACGCCTGAACGGGACACAGAGCACTCCTGAGGTTAGCCCCCCGCCACAAAGGCTTTACCATCCCACTGACTGGCAGATGGGGCAACCAGCTGACATCTCTGACCGGCTCCGTTTCATGTTCCTTGGGTGCCTTAAACGGGCGGGCACCCTGTCAGATGGGCACAGACTGGCCGAGGAGGAAGCTGCTTTGACAGGAGAGGGGAGGTGGGCTTCTTGGGGTTACCGTCGAGCCACAGAGGGGCACGGACAGACGGAGAGACAGCTAATGCACGTCCCTGTGTTTGCACAGTATAATTGCGTGTCTTCCAGGGTGGCGGGTTCTATGGAGGTCTATGGAAGATACAGATTTATAATGAGCTAAAGACAACGTTTAGCTCTGTGTGGCTTTCTAACACAGGATCAAATAGTTGCCTCAAGGCTAGAGCCAACTTTCATTTATGCAGGAACCGTGATCAGTTGTGGTTTTCTAAATTTACAACGTAGGATATTTGAATCTAAATCTGTGCTCCACGTTTATTATAAAATATGCCACATAGTTTGGGAGCATTGTGGTCTTAAACTGGAGAAGAAGAAAAACGCCAACAAATGATCAAATAAAAGTGGGAAAGGAAAGGAGTCTATCATACACTTGTTTAACAGTAAATCTGAAACACACTGAATAAAAACAGATTAAAAGATCATTGATAAGATGAAACAATAAATAAAGCTTATATTGTGTCACATGTACGTATTTCACAATATTCAATGAGCACAGCAGTTGTCCAGAAACCTTTCACAAACATTCACAATATGACATTATTTTGATCTAAAACTTATTTTTCTATTTCCCATTTTAAACTGGTGGTATCAAAACACTAGGCAAGAGAGAAAGCTGCATTTAAAACAAAAAAAAAATTGGTTGCACCCATTGTACTTTGGGAGCCAACATAAAATTAAGAGGTTGAATTAATCTAAAAAAAAAAAACTCTTGGGAACTCAGACAAAAGCCAATACAATAAACTGGGAGGATGGTATTTCAAAGAAATAACTTATTGTACCAATTTCATAAAGATGAGATAAATATTTGGGAAAAAAATCTGCAAGTGTAATTTACATGTTGTTTATTTTACTGTTATTACAAGGAAATCCAAACAAATAAAAAATTCTACAAATGACTTTTTAATCACAAAAAAGTGGCAAAGTACCTAACACCAAAACTGCCTTTTGTCAGTCTGCTTGCTTCTATTAAATTGGTAAAACAATTGTAATACTAAATGTTTTTGTGTGTTTATTTATTGCTTTAAACTACAGTTTACTATTGTGCCTTTTTGTCAGAAAAAAAACATCAATGCTGTGAAAAGTTAATGAAGTTCATACTGGCTGACAGGAAAAACAATTCTTGTTGAGTTTTATATTAGTCAAAAGGCGGCTGAATAATTTCTCTTAAGAATCAACCTTGTGTAGAAAAAAGTGCCATTTTATTTAAATAAGAAAAAAAAATTAAAATAAACTCATGTTGTTCCATCGCTGCATTAAAAAACAAGGAAAAAAGAYGAATAATGAAAAGTAACTATATGTTTAACTTAACCCCGCCCCCTTAAACACTATATATAAACCAAAATGATCCATTTATATATCTGTATAAMAAAGGTAGGCAACAGTGTGACAGCATGCCTCTTTAAAAAAATTGACACTTTTACTGTAAATAAGAAAATGTTTAAAGTTGTTGTACTGCTCAAATGGRCATCTCTATACTTTTTAAAGTGAAAAACCTTTAAACATTTCCCGTGGACATTAGTAATCTTCTGTCCAAGACCCCTGTCTTTTTGTTCATTCAGCAGCCTATCCACTTTGTCAGATAAATGTCTGCTTTTTAGGTTTAAATGTCATCAGTCCTTTTGTCATTCACAGCATAATTCTCGTCACTGGATTAAGTTTTTTTTTTTTTACATATATACTCTTGAGCGACAAGGTGGCACAATTTTCTGTCGCTTCCCCTTCTTTATTTATTTTTAATATTTTGTTCTCCCTTTCTGGTTTTTAATATTTCAGCGCCTCAGATGTAGCGGCTCTTTAAAGCGCCCATGGGGGCTGCAAGTCCTTGCTTTTGTCTCCCATTTCCTTCTGAAACAGCTTTTCTTTAACCCTATGCGGCTCTTCACAGTTGTTGTCTTAGCTCTCTCCCCTCCGTCGCTCTTTCTGTTTTCTTTTTCTCCGTCTCCCCCTCTCTCCCTCAGTTTTCTCTCTGTGTCAGACAGAGGTCAATGCTACACTTTTTTCTCCTGCATGCACCAAGGCAGGGGGGATTCTTTTTTAGTTGCGGTGACCTAAAAATAGGAAGAAAAAAACAGAAAAAAACGCCAATTGGAGGTTGGGACGAAGGTGTCTTTTAAGATAYAGCAGCATACCACTATCTAGCAAGTGGAGGGTGTTTGGTATCTTGAGTTAATGATTAGATTATATCAATAAATGATTTGGATGAGGTTTGCTTGAGAATACAGACCTAATTACAAAATTGAGTTCATTTYAAGGGTTTCAAGGACACTGTGTGTTAATGAAATTGTTTGCTTCACTGTTTAAACAGCCATTTGTCGCATGAAAAAAGTGCAGGGAAATACATAAAAAGCCACACTAAATATGGCAAGACATCCTTTATGATCTTTTATTAGGAAAAGCTGACAAGCCTGTACCTTTAAGARCCACCTTAAATGTTTGTATGTGGGATTAATTCTGTTTGAGTTTGTGTTTAAAGTCCATTACAATGTTTATATCTTAAAACAAGACTTTTTATCACAATGGAAAACTAAGATTTATGGTATAAGTGTTTTCTTATGTTTAACTGAGGGAAAAGATCATTGAGTAGTCTCTTTAAATCATTACCATCAAGAGTTGCATTATGTTAAATACCTTGTTGAAACTATTAAGTAGCTAAAGGTCTAATTATTATATTTACCCCATTTTTTTAATAATGCARTTACACTTTATGGAGCCCTAAATTAGAAGAATGAAAAGACAGGTTTGGACTTAAGATTATCTAAAGTATTAAAATTAAGAAAGGATGTTTTGATTGGTAGTTACATAAAACAAATACATTATTATTTCCATTTCTGAGGCAATTTTCACCTTGATCTAATATTTGCGTCAAAAACCTGTCGATCCGTAGAGAAGCAGATACAGGGAACAGGCTCTAACCCACAAACACATACTTGAGTTTGTTGGTTCAGCTCTTCCATTGAGTGCCCCTATGCTAGTCAGCCATTGTGCACGTAGGTCCTTTTGTCTGAGCAGTCTGAAACTGGAGATTGCACCTTAGCTACCGCAGTTCAAGCGTAAACAGTGTTTTCATGCCCTACGATATACACTGTTGCCAGTGGACCCCTAAATCCCTGGAACAGCTGAGTCCTAGGGTGTCAAAGATAATGGCGATTTATTGCAGTACGAGGCTTTCTCATTGCCACCCCCCACCCTTTTCCAATCGCCCCACCACCCCTCCTCCTCCCTCAAACAGATTAAAATTAAGCCGTAAACATGTGAGGATGGAATTAACACATTTAGTGAGTCTACTCTTCCCACATCCCATTTTCGCTCCAGAGCGGCTGATCCCCGCCGCCAAACGTGGGTGCAATTTTAATGACTCGCGACGTTTTTGAAGTCCACATGAAAAAAGCGTCGCTCGCCGTTTGTGGCGGCGCTAGATATGGCTGGGCCATGGCCGGCCATGATTGGGAGGAGATGCACGACGCCGACTCGGACTCCAGGCTCTTCGATAGGATCGGTGTCATTTTCCTCTCCACGATAAGACGCCTTGCTGACAAGGTCCGATTAGGAGAGAAAAAATCATTATTGCTACGCCTTTCATCCACCGGGGTTTACCGATAAACAGCTCACCCACGGCTAGATTTTCTGAGAGCAAGATGTTATGTGTTGAAGCATGTATATGTTTAGGAAATATGGTATAAAATGAAATTCTGGCAGTGTTTTTT
>NW_013952445.1:1764343-1767921 GCF_001266775.1 Austrofundulus limnaeus
CTCTCTCTCTCTCTCTCTCTCTCTCTCTCTCTCTCTCTCTCTCTCTCTCTCTCTTATTTATCTACATAAATCTTGCTTTACGGCTAAAATACCACTGATGGGGATGCCAAGCTTTTGCACTCCCCCTCGCCTTTCAATACCACGGCAGAGGAAAATCAAACTGCTCTAAACAAACTGATGAACTCTTTAATATAGTCTTTACATCATCACAGAGTCCTCGTGCATGTGCTGCTGCGACAACTGCAGGGCTGATAGTTTAGCCTAGCGACGGCTCCCACCTTTTAGATCGCTTCAATGATTTATCATAAAAAAGGAAGAGAAATTTTGGGAAAGGAGGGTAAAAAATGCAAGGATAAGAAAAAAAATCCCCAGCTGAGTCACTGGGATCTTTGATAGGCACAGTCTAGTCATATTATCTCCATCCTAATAAAGCTGATAGCCCTTGGTATCACTCTCAACTTGGCTTAGCGTGAACTTTGAGCTAGGTTGTGGCCCCTGGGGGCCAAAACGTGGCCCTCTCTGCTTATCTAAACACAGCTGAAATCAATTCTTAATGAGCTGCATTCATTTGGCAGGATGGTTTWAGGCTTTCAGACACCAAACACTATCACCTAAGAGGTCTTTTGTTGTTATACCCACTGTTTAAAACAGAGTGGCAAAGCTTTCGTCTGCCTTTGTTTCTGTAGCTCTTCTTTTGACTCGTTTTTTTTTTTTTTAATAACTGGGTTAACATTCAAGGAGGACACATTGAAAAGTACATTTACTCTACAACGGGCAAAGAATTTACTGAACTGTACAATATTTAAAGATGTACGGTAGTAATAGCTGGCGGTAAGTTACAATTTAGCTATTACAAAATTTAGTTTTTGAAAATGTGAGCTAATGTAATGTCTAATGTAGATAAACACAGATAGTAATGATGACTATAACTTGACATGTTTTTGTTTGTTTTGTTCTGGTTTGCTGTGTTTTGCACAGGCTGTCAATCAATACTGAACTCTCCCCATGACGATGAATAATTAGATTTAATTTTTTWTTTTTTTTAGAAAAAGGTGGAACAGCTAATCATTGCAACTTAGATGTCTTATCTGACACGCTGTTTCTATTTCTAAACAACCAATCATAAATGATTCAAAATCTTTTCATGTCTGGAGTGAGGGGCTAAAATGTGGTACGCCTTTGATTAAACATCAGTCAACACATTTGACGAGCCAATACATGAGGGCATTTCATAAGCTCTTGACTCAAATGTCTTTAAATTTGGTAACTGCATGTCCTCCCCCCATATTTGCTGCCCTCTTTAACTGGGCTATCCCTCATGTCTGCTTGTTGCAGCGCCGGGGCTTTTGAGTCTGTGCTCTTCACTAATAAAGTTCTATATTTTATTTATGAGACAAACAGAAAACCCTGGTTCTTGAGGGAGTGTGCGTGTGTGTGCGTGTGTGTGTGCGTGTGTGTGTTAAACAGCCCTGCATGTCCAAAAGTCTTCTTGATATCCCTCTGAGAGCTCTCGCTGCTTTTGGCAAGCCTTTGTTTTCATCTAAATACACTGAAGATACTAAGAAAGAAAAAAAAAGTCACTACATCTGAAAAAAAAAGTACCGTGTCAAGATTCATCTTTTCTTAGAACCGATTCCTTTTTTTTTTTTCCTTAAAATGTGACCTAGAAGCATCCTGACTTTTATTYTCCTTCCTGGTCATTAAAAACTATRTTGTTAGCAGTGAAGGGAAAAGGAGGGTTAAAAAGCGTTTCTATGCCGTTTCTTTGTTCAGGATCTCTTCCTTTGAAATAAAATGCTTTTTTTTGTTCCACTTCCCATTGGTCAATTGCAGTTCTTAAGGKTTACTGTGTCACTGTGGATGGAAAATGCAACTTTGAATTACTGAGAAATAACGATGCTAAACTGTTCTTTGTAAAGAGAGGAAGAAAAAAAGAAAAACAGCTCAGATGTTAGAGGAGAGTTGAGGTCTGTGGCAAGAGAAGCATTTACAGTATGAGTTGAGAGTGTCTAATTGGAGAAAMGCTTAATGCTTTAATTATTCTTGTTTAAAAGTTGCGGATGTCAAACCTAATCATTTGAAAATGATAAACCTTACTTCTAAACAACGACCAAAGATATTTTATTGTGTGCAGTAGTTTGACACATTAGTTTAGTGTTTTTTTAAGAATACATGAAACCTTTGTTGGGATATAAAAGCATACAACTTGTGTTTGTAACAGAAATATACTCCCAATGACTTYCCTGTTTAACCAAGTATGGCACTACTATTATTACTAGAAAAAGCTACTTCATAAGCATATAAATAATTTGTGTGCAGTCCTAATTTAAAGAGCAACCCTTAAACACATAGTGAACAAACCTGGCTTTCAAATGTCTGTGCAAACTTTGTCAAATCTGAAAAACTGGAATAGTCTTGTAAAGAACTGCCTGTTTTCTGTGCATCCAAGTTTCTTCTGTTGATATATTCTCTATTTGGCCTGAAGACGTTGCCATTTCAGGTTGTGCATCTGAGCGGTAGGCTGGTATCGACAGCAGAGCAAAGGAAGGGGTCACGGATTAAAGACGCAGGGTGAAGATTCTCCACAAAACCACAAACACACCCCACAGCTGGTGCGGGCCAGGCCAAGTGTGTGGGACCAAGGCAGGATAAACGAGCATTGTTCTTACCTAGCCTCGCACAGTGTGAATAAGACATCCACCAATGACACAGGGTCAAGGGGCATGTGGCCAACAACAGCAGGAGAAACCGCTGGGCCCAGTAGGTACTGAACAATGTTAAGCTAGGGCCCAATTCTTCACCAAAAAGCAAGCTGTGAGGCAAGCCATCAAAACGAGCTGTTGTGGAGAATGCAGCCGGAAAGAAGTAAAAAAATAAAAATAAAAAATSTGCTAGCTGTCGCAGAATTTGACACCRTCGAGAAACTGGAATGTCGGAATCAACCGAGACATTTGAATCAATGTTTTTAAGCAGAGTGCGCAAGATTGTATTTATGAATTTGCGAATGCAAGTCACAGAGAACATCAAAAGCCTGTGGTCTGCATGCGAACCTTACTTGACTTGAATTATTAAATCTGTCGATGTCGCACACACCAGCCACCCCGCGATTATAGTGTAAATTGACAAACTTTTTCGAAACTACAACGGAAGCCACAGAAAGCTGGTTGATACTTCAAGAATGAGCTTTGATATATCTCTGAGGAATACACTGTGCCTCAATAATGTGGTGGCTGTCAGAGAGGCAGACAGGAGGGAAAGAAAGAAAAAAAAACTTATGCTAACTGGTTAAATCTATTTACGATCCCAATGAGATTCTTTCCTATTTTAGGATTAAAACCAACCTTGATAATTAGAAGAAAAAGGAGTTTGTGTGTGTTTAAGTTAGAAAAAGTGATATGYTTTCATTTTCTTTCTTCTCCACTCCTGAATTAAGGCCTTCAGGAGGAACGCTGACATTGTTTATTTTCATAGAATCTGTTTGTGTTAAAAAGCACCAACACCATCAGTTGAACACACTTGCATACGTAACACACACACACACACACACACACACACACACACACACACACACACACACA
>NW_013952445.1:1767931-1777633 GCF_001266775.1 Austrofundulus limnaeus
GACTGAGACACACACACACACGCACACACACACACACACACACACACACACACACACACACACACACACACTTGAATTTTCTTCAGGAGCTGAGCTTGGAGAAGCAGCACCCAATATGCCGCCTGTACACTTCTCCCTCTCCCTTCCTGGCTCACCTTTGATGTGCTCCCGAAAATGTCATCAGGCGTCAAGGAAAGATTCTTTTTTAACAGTCCCCCCCACCCCACACACACACACACACACACACACACACACTACCAACCCTCCAAATACACACTCACAGAGCACAAACACACATCCACCCACCGCGCATATGAGCAAGACAATTTGCTGTTGCTCACTCATCCTCACCACTACCTTGAACCCCCACCTCCCGACTCCGTCCCCCGCCCCCCTCCCCAATCCATAACAGAACACGTACCAGTCTCTACTGCTATCTGGTAGCCGGCCTCCAGTCTTCGGGATGACCTTTCCAGCTTCTCTGTGTTGTCCAACAGATGTGCTCTCTGCAATAAACAGAAGGGGGGGAAAATAAGAAATGCTCGAAACAAACAGAAAATAAAAATTAACTGTGAGGGTTGGGACCCATTTCAAAGAAACACATCAAGACTGTCACCTAAGCAGACAGACCACATCCACGGTGACAACATAATTCAACCAGCTTGCCAATAACCTTCATGGATGACAATGTTTTGTATGCTGATGGAATATCAAGCAAATGCAGGTTGAGGCTGACAATGAAGACGGTGCCGCTGCCTCATCTTAGACATAAAAAGACAAACTACATGAAGCTTTGTTGTATTGTTTTACAACTATTTTTTCTGCATAGAGAATTACTAAAGCAGTAAACAAAGAAGGAGAGGAAAATTCAGTCTAAAAGGCTTTCAAATGAAGTGAAATCCTGTCGGAATAAATGAAATCAACCTGAAGAAAAAAGGGGGCGATGAAGTGTACAGCATCTACTTCACAAAATATACAGTGGCATACTTTAACATATGTTTAGGATCTTACAAATACATTTAAATCMCAATTGTACATAAATAACAGGTGCAAACTCTTTCCAGAGCATTAAAAGCACCTTTTGCAACTTTTTTGTGGCAAATTAGTTGACCAAAACTACAACTCAACACGTTCCATTAGCTTCTTCAAAGYCATCAACAACATTTTAAAWGTACAATAAAATCACATCAAACAGTAAGTTTCACAACTGAATAAATAAGCATTTTGATCCATTCTTATCAAAGTGGAATTTTGTGTCTTTCAAGATTTGAAGTAACTGGAAAATTGTGAGCAAAGGCAGTTAATAGCAGCTTCTTATAGTTAAATCTCAGATTTTAGTTTAGTTTGTTGTAACATTAATGCTTGTTAAGAAAGCTGATTTATTTAATGAACCAGCACACTGGTTTATTTTTAAGATGGCAATTCCATCATAATAAAACACCAATACATTTTWTGAGTGTTTGTGTCAAACTTTCACTAAGTGACTGGAACATTTATTTGGATTGGGACTGAACTGGTGAGTGCTTTGTGATTGTTCTTATTTTYCTTTTAAGACAACTGATAATTGTAAAACATAAAATACAAGTGTATTTCCCTAAAGCCTTAAAACATTTGTGACACAACCTGTTAATTTATTTGTTTTCCAAATAAAAATGGCTGACGTCTTTTTTTTATTTCTTTTATCTCATTCTTTGTAATGCTAATAGATAATATATTTTAAATATTAACTAAACCTTTACTTAGGTCATTTGAGGCACATATTAATAAATTAATATATAAATAAATTTGCACAACCATCTAAATTGACATTGCCTGGAAAACATTCACATTGACAAGGTGTCAAAACTATCATGTCTAATGCGAACTAAGTTAGTGTTTGTTAAATTCAAAGTTTGTACCACCTATTTAAATTACAAACATTTAAACAACCATAATAGTCTCTGATTATCCACTATACTGAAAAAAAATTGTATAAGTTGAAATTATAACCCAGCTTTCATTGAATTCATACATCATATACTGTAGTAMTATAGAATCATAAACAGCAACATGGAAGAGGGCAACATGGAAGAGTTCAATTTTTACTCCAAAGTTGTTTGTTTTGATGGCTTTTCTAATGTGCCATGTTTAAAAAACTGATCAAATTGAACACTTTTGACAGTAAAAAGCAACTCCGTGAATGACAAAACCCTACTGACAAGGTTTGATGCCCATCACATGAGCGAAGGGGACAGGGGAAGAACTGAAATCTCTAGCCTAGCTTGGGCTGTCAAAATGTGTACCAGCTAATCACTCATAGGAAATGAAAAATGTGGAGAAAAAAAAAGAACCAACGACACACTTTTCAAAGTCTGACAACAAGAGGGATGGGAACAGAGCAGGGAAGAGAAAACTCCCTCTGAACTCCTTTCCTTCCCTCTTTTCCTTTTTCTTTGAGTTGCTGACAGATGTCATTTAAAATTGCAGAGATAGTTTTAATAGTTAAAGGGAGGGCAATGGGAGGATGGAGGGATAGGAGGACGAACGAGTGAAGAAATGGAGGAGCAAATGGGTTTGCGGTAGGTGGAACCCAATGGCGAGTGGGACTGAATGATTCTTTTGGTGAAAGGTGTGGCAGGGGGCCTTTGAACATGGGTTACATATGGGTGTGGAGGTGGTAGTGGCACCAACAGACATGGTGGCAGTGTGCTTATGGGAGAAAATGGATACCAAGCTTGGGCTATAATGAGCCCCAATGGATCAGTTGAAATAGAGGGGACGTATTGACATGCAATGCTTACGCTAATACACCTAGACCATGGCTCCACTGTCTGTGTGTGCCTGGGAGCATGAAGCAGCCGGGGATACTGACAGAGCAGACGCACTCCCCGGGTTCTTCAAAGAGCTCAAGTGATTAGTATGTTATCATTACCATTCGAAACGTGATTTTCCTATTCCCTCTCGGCAAAGGTGACACGTCTCGGGGAGACGGCCGGCAGACTCGCTGCGATGGAAAGCCACTTCAAAAGCTTGCTCCTCCTGAATTTCTCTCTCTCTTTCTCTCTCTCTCGYTCTCTGTGTCTCCTCTCTCCCTCGTTCTGTCTTCTTTTAGGGGCCGGGAGGGGAAAAGCAGGGCGAGAGTGGGTGGGTGTGAGGGTGTGCTGGAGGGTAGCGGTGGCAACGGCAATGTGTATGGGTGTTCATTAGAATAATGTGTCCCGAGTTTGACAGTGRAAGAACCTGAAGGGAAAGGGTGAGAGTTCAGCCTCTGAGAATTCCGTAATGGCGCACTGTGATGGCCCTAATAACTGAACAATTCAGCCATGAATATAAAGTCAACTCATACAAACAAAACTAAGCATTTTTACTCGCAAGAAGCAGAAATTACAATCTTGTAAAGAAAACAGACACAGAAAGCAAATCTTTAAAACATCCACGTCAGCAATTGTCAGCTTGTTCCACCTCTTAAACTGCAAGAACTATACCAAAGCTTTATCAGTATTCTTCAAAATAATAAACACAAAAAACGTTTACTCAGGTGCAAGCTTATACTTAAAGCTTACCGTCAATTATCCCTTTTTTTAAAATCATATCAAATAATTTTTATGTGTCTCAAGGAGGCTTCAAGCGAAACATTTAAATTCAGTATATGATAAATAGTGTGCATCTGTGAGCGCACAGGTGTACCCCACCGCCACCACAGCTATTTCTGCCTATGTATGCCTTTTCATCTGACACCTACATTTTGAACAAAGATCTTCTTAGGAACCACAAAAATGGTGTTTTTTTGTTGTGCTCTTTCTGCGTCAAGAAAAACTCCTCAGTTGTAAGTTATTAACAGGGAGCCCCAGAACAATGCAGCTGTAGCTCAAAAGAAATCTCTATCCCCTCTTCTTTCGTTCTCCTGCCTTTTTTCAATATCAAACACAGGCGGTTACTATCACCATTTTCCAAAGTTCAGATGATTTCCTTATTATTTCAATAAGGGTGGGGGGAGAGTCAAAGTGAATAATGATGACAGCTGTGATTCAGACTGACTGTGTGATCTTCTGTGCCGTTTGTTTGGGACTTGTAAGACGAGGAATTACAAGTGTCAAACAGCTGTGAATATGGGTGCTAAATATTTAAACATGTTTTCAGCTGAAGGAAAAGAAAGTGTTTTTTTTAAAGCAAGACTTAAGTGTGCATAAGCTTTGCCAGCCTTTGAATCAAATGTAGGAAGAGAAGTGGGGTAAAAGACAGCAATGGCAACAAAGGCAATGAATCAAGTCTGATTACACAGACTGGACAACTCCAGAAAGACTAGACAAGTGAGATAACTGAAGCTGTCTTATGACCCTCAGGCTAGGAGGAAATGTACAAAAAAGGTGAGAGGCTAGAAGGGAAAATAAAAGTACAGCTAAATTAAAGCAAAAGGCTTGATAAAGTGGCATCTGGGTCAAATTTGTGCTCTAAATTATAGATAGGTGGGAACGAAGAAGGAATTGAATTACTGTGTTTGTGCAGAATTCCTTTACAGGAGACTAATAAGGAGTTCACACGAGGACAAGAACCACGACATGCCTTATAAACAGCCAAGGACACTGCTCTCAGWAAGGGTTTTTATAAACATTAAACACTACGATGCATTCAAAACAGTGCAATGACTACACCAACTTGTCATTTTGATAAACCAGGTGACCCCAGGGCAAGGACACTATTTACATGACAATAAAGTTATTAAAAGTTTCACTACAGCAAAGCATAATGGCAAAGGAACCAACATTGGCAGCACTGCTAAGAAATGTAAAAAATAAATGTTGAAACGCTTAGATTTTCTTGTGTCTTTAAATGTTTACAAGTTCATTAAATATCTTTAGAAATATCATTGTCTCACTTAAACTCACTGACAACAAATGAGCAAATATGTGTATCATTTTCCTTTTCAAAATAGCTTACGAATACTTTTTTAGCTTAAAATATATTAAAAAAATATAATAGCCTTTGAAAACATTTAATATTGTATGACAATGATAAGTATAAGCTTGCTGGACAGATGCTTTGTCAACTGATCAGGATATACGATGAGTTAAATGTTGTTCAAAGTGTACTGGCAAATGTTTTTTATTATTTTTTTGCAATTATAATGAAACTTTGAGCCACATCTGTCAGAGTATTTTTGCATCTTAATGTTATTTCTCTGTATTTTGACAGGTCAATGTGAATGTTTTTGCCAGCCTTGGTGTTTCTGCTTTTTGTCTAAGGTCCTACTTGCCATATAAACCTGTCCTGTAATAAATGGATACTTTGTTTTATTATAAAGTAACTCGCTTATTCCTAATATTGTTCTATAAAAGTGTTATGACAGCACAGATGAATACACTTAAAATGAATCCCTGGTTAAATTAAGCTGATATGTGATGAAGGTTTTACAACTTGACAGTGATTGATGAATAAACAAGGGAAATGTAAAGATCTTAAGAGTTAAGAAAACATTGTTGCAGCAGCCGGCACTCGTGTTTATAATTTGATCTATTAGAGTCGAATTTTTAAATTAAGACAAGAAGATCTAAACCAGATTTACCAAAATCATTATTTATCATCAGCATTGCTTTTATACCTGGACCCTTGCCTCAGATGTTATCTGTCAGAGAAGAGCTTCCGTTCATCAAAATTTAGCTCGAACGATACTGAGACTGGTTACGATATCGGTTAACAGTTATCGTAACAAGTATAACTTCTCGTATAAGTTATAGCTTGTGGTATAATTTATAACTTGTGGATAAAAGACTGGAGGTGGCTACAACATAATTCAAGTAGGTTTAAGACCTGCGCATGATGACTTTGTGACTATTTCGAGAGAAAAGTCATTGCACAATTTTTTTTCAACATGTTTAAAAACTAGCAACAAGACTAACTCAGGCAGGGATGTTGAGAACCTTACCCAAGTTTCAAGTCAATTTGGAGACATTCTGGAAAATCTTTGGTATGCTCACATTGTTGTCTTTTCACCAAAGTACAGTTTGTCAGATATTTCATTAGGACCTGAGAAATTTACATCAATTGAATCAATTAAGTCAATTCACAATAAAACTAATCTCAGGGCATCGTACAAAAATATTCAGAAATAAAAGTTACCCGTCTTAAGAAGCCATCGGATTGCACTGAATTTTCACCAATCCTTCATCCCGCACAGCACATTGGTGACAGTGGAAAGAAATGACTTTCTTTGAACAGGACAAAAAAAATTCAGCAGAGCTAGCTTAAAGATAGGCAACCATCTGCCTCGGCCGGCTGCATTTCATGTTGATGGGAAAAAGATGATCTTTATTGAGTTTGGTTGTTTCAAACAGCTAAACGCAATAAAAGCACCAATGAAAATAAAGTTAAAACATATAAAACTTCATAGGGTGCCACTCCTATGTTTATCAAAGAAGTTCAGTGTGTTGCACCAAATAACTGAGTTTACTTTACGATGGGCTTGAAGTGTTTGTCTTCAAACAGGTGCATCAGAAATAAAAACTCATCCCCACTTTCTGATATTTAAGAGTGCAGGAACATAAAACTAGTATATTGTGAACTTATTGGACCTTTAGGTTGTGCATTCAGCCATGCAAATGAATTTATTTCAGAAAGGAAAAAGAATAAATATTTAAACAGTAAGGGAAGCACTTACCTCTTCACGTAACTTTATCAACTACATCATGATAGCAGAAACAGGAAAAAGAGAGAAAGGCGGAAAGAGTAAAGGGCAGATACAAAAGTAAAAACATGGCAGCAGGACAGTCATTCCTGTGGCTAGATCGTAGAATTAACCTTGACAATTTATCAGTTGAAATGTTTAGCGTTAAGAAAACACAAGACAAACGCATTCAACAAAGCTAAACAAGCTGCTCAGGCAGAATTTTCTGTACAAACAGAGATCAAGTCCTGCCGCTGTCACATTAAACAAGGAGAGAGACTGGATCGCTCTGCTTGAAACATCAGCTAACATTAAAAAGAAAGTCACATCACAGGAGCTAATACAGTAGGAGGAAAGATAAAAATGAGGAGAATATGGTTTTTACAGTATGTTCAAAATGTTGCAAAAAACATTTTTATTTGGCATTTTGCTCAATTCTTCAGAAAAAAGAAAAGATAAAAAGGAAAGTACATCTTTGGAGCTGAGTTATAGAAATGCTGAGGCACCGTTTTTGCACCTCTGTTTATTTACCCTGATACACTGTCAATATTTAATGTGGCTTTTTCGTAAAGGTGCATGCCATTCAAATCATATGCAGAAAGCTATACGAGACGAATATTGTATACAAAGACGGTGCTGAATATTTTTGGGACAACCACAGTACATAAAAAATGAATCTTAGCATATACATTTTTGATGATAAAGAATCACAAATATGATGCAAATATGAACTGTTTTTCTGTTCTAAAAAAATCCTGCTTTTTCAGTAATACATCAGACATCTTTGGAGAACTATATTCCCACTTGTAATTAATAATGGCCATTAAAATAAATTAAGTAGTTACCCATCTGATGTTTCCTTAAGGTAAAGTTGAAGATTTTGTCGGGAACAAACAAAAAATGAGTAAAAGTTTTAATTTCCTGAAGTTAGGCTCATTAGTATGTCTATTTATTATGAATGTAATTAACTGATTATTTAAGGAGAGAATTAATTTTATTCTAAATCACAAACTTGATGGTAAACAGAGTAAAACAGCCTGAAGAGGGTCCAGGAAAACATTTCTATTTAAAAATTGCAATAAAATCCTCAAAACAAAATATAACATCACTCTCAGCATATGATTTCCTTTGACGTTGATATTTCCTTCATCTTTAAGATCTACAGTCAACCCACTCAAAATATTGTGAATGTAATCAGAAATACCAGCATTAATTTTCACTAAAGCAACAAGCAACCAAAACCAAAATAAATCYATGCAGAAATCCATGTCTCAACATTTCCTCCTGTAATTTTAGAAGCACCTAAAAATAGATCATCCATCATTTTTGTTCACCATACAACTATGTCAATAGTACTTCACTGTAATGCTGGAACTGAAAAAAAAAAGATATTGTCAATATCTGTAGCGCATGAAGTAAACAAACAGAGCTGCATGCTTTTCTGAAGAGTTCTTACCCTTGAAAATGTTGGCAGTGATAAGACGCACTTTAGAGTGAAAACTGTCTTTATTTTTCTAAGCTGAGCTATAACTCCCCACTAAGAATGCATTATTGGAGAGGCCAAAGTTTAAAACGACAGTGTGAATGTGGTGATTTTGGGGGTCTGGCATCCCACACCCCAGCTTTGCCATCAGTCAATGGATACCAAACAAAACTTGTTCCAGCTCATTTGTGCTGCCTGACTGATTGCGAGTGCTCGTGAAGGCTTTATTAAAACCATACAAGACGAATGTTGAGCTGCATTTTTGCGTGCTTCTTCCCATCTTGCTTTATTTTTTTTTCTTTTCTTCAGGGTGATTCTTGTGTTGCTCAAGAGATATACAACAGTAAATAGAGAATATTGTAAATGGGTATAATTACTCCTGCATGAGCGACTTCCTTCTCTTGTGTTTTTGTGATTTCAGCCAGTATTCAAAATTGCACTGCTGCAATTTTTCTGTTATGATAATCAGCAATTTTTTTTTCAAACAAAAGATTTTTTTTATCCAATACGGAATTCGATACAAGTGGTAATCTGTTTTCTTTGTAGGCTGTAAAATCTGGTCCATGCCGGCTCAAACCAGCACAATCTCTTGTGGCCAAGCCTTCTGCTGTGACTGAAATCGAAACTATTCCATATAGTGTTYGTGTGTGAAAAATGGGTATGCATTTGTTCCTGTGTGTGCGCACTATCAGCATTTGTGTGTGTTGCATGCAGAAGGAAAAGGGAAAAATTGTGCAACGGTAGCCTACCACATTATTAAAAAAACTGAGTGATAGTGCCAATTCAGTCTCTGTCCGCATACAGATAACGAATAAATGCCGAACTCTATTAAACCGTCCTTTAACTATTATCGCAGGGCCAACACGCCAGTTTTAGAACTTATGACGGTTCCCTATTTACTTAGCAATAAATCCTTGCCATGTAACCAACAGATTTGTGACTGGTAATGATCTGTTCAGCCAAGGCTATATGAAATGATCCTGACCTCTTTCAGATCGTCAGGAATTAAATTGACCGACTTGCCCAGGCCCCCACCATCTTTTCCCCTTTCCTATCGCTGCCGTCTCCTTAGATTAAAAAAAGACCATAAAGTTCCGAGTACTCCACTCACAGCAAAACCAAGACAAGTATTATGTCTCAAACTTTTAAACTAAAAATAAAGCAACTGCGGCACCTGGAAGGAAAAATTTATATCCACTGTTTGCTTTTTCATCTCGCCTGAAATCTTTTCTTTGCCTTTGCTGAATGTGAGTATTTTGGAAAGCATTATAATTTTGAAGTCTTACATTTACATATGACATTTATTTTTTTACCCATTGTTTTGAATATTATTGTCATAAATTAACTTTATCGTGTATTCTTTTATCATACTTGTTTTGTCGATGTTAAAACTAATAAAATCCAAAACAAAAAATGTGTTTCAACATTTATCTTATTTTTTTATTACCACATTTGCTCTAAATTCTCAAATAAATATCTTTCAAATAGGTAGTTAAAATTTACAATTCTTCTTTTTTTCCATTGTTTATTTAGTATAAAATAATTAAGTGATCCCAAGAGAATAAGACAACATATATTT
>NW_013952445.1:1779030-1787725 GCF_001266775.1 Austrofundulus limnaeus
TTTAAAATCCTTTGAAAAATTACAATTTTGGATTTTTTTTATTGCTTAAATCATAATGTGAACTTGTTAGTTTGAGCACTAATGTAATTTTTTTTATAAAACCAAAATAGAATAATTGTTAATTCAGTGTGTTTATTTGGGTATCTGTGTCTTTGTTTGCACACTGATCATGAGAATCTGTTATAGGTCTAAGTCGGTTCCCAGCTGGAGAACAGCTGTTGGACGGTTGGAGAGACTGGGGTTTTTGGATTGAAATATGTGCTGAATTGTGCCTTTTTTTTTTTTGGGGGGGGGGGGGTGTGCATGTGTTGGTCACAATCTGGCTTTGGCTCGACACTGGTCTCATGCCCTGAGCCTACTCACTAGCTGGCCAGCTTTGCATTAAACAGTGTTCCTTCCACATGACTTGGTGACAATAGTGTTGCTTCAGCTCTCGATGGCCCCTGTGAGGGGCCCACCTACTCACCCCTGGGGGCCAGTCAGCCACCCACATTGGTGTTGTTTGGGTCCCTGATTAGCACCTTACCTGGCTCTCGGAGGAGATGGCGTCATCTCCCAGGAGCTCATTGCGCACCTCATCACTGTAGGCAATGCGTGACCTTTTCTGCAAGGGGAAAGGAGGAAGGAGAAGGAGGACAAAAAGAAGAGGAGAAAGAAACAGAGGGGAGCAAAAAAGAGAAAACAAGTGGGGAAAATATGTTTTAGTACTATTGTTCGTGATAAAAAAAACAACACAATATGCATTCCTTAAACACGAGAGCCCCCTAATGGAACTTGGTGACAAGCAGAGTCCTTCGCATGCAGCTTGCGTGTGTTTGTGTGCATCTCTACAACTCGTAATGACACCACGCTGTAGTATGGGTTTATGCTCATGCCTGCATCCAAGGTGATCCATTATACACAGTGTGGCACAAAAGTGGTAAAAAAAAATAAGGAGACCCCCAACACCATCTTGCCCACTTAAACAAATACAAGCTGAGGTACATAAAAAAAACCAGCATCTTGTGTGCATGGAGAGGCTGTGGAGTAGGGGGACAGGGGAGAGGGCCAGGGAGATGTATTATGAGGAAGTATCACTTGTCAGTGCTAAATCTTTTCTGGGGGGGCTGTCACTGCTGTCATCCCAGTGCAGTGGCAGCCTCTGTGATAACACCAATGCTGTGACTTAGACAGGGAATAATTCATCACCCATTGGCGGCCCATCGGATTTAGGGTTGCCTCTCTCTTTCTCACTCTCACACACACGCACACACACACACACTCTCTCTCTCTCTCTCTGTCTCGAGCTAGGATACAATGCAAAGGAATGCCATGTCCCACAAAAAAAGAGGGAGAAAAAAAACAACACCCAAAAAGACAAACACACATTTCATGCAGACTTCAAGAGTGTGCCACCTCCGATTGTGGTAGACTTGGCTGCCACTGTACTACTTGTTTACAGACGCCCGACCCGAGGAAAAACAGCCTCTTGGCATGCCCTCTAAACTAAACACACACCAGCAACAGACAGAGGGAGAAAAAAAAGTGTTTACTAAGCCTCCTTCGCTTTCTCTTACAGAGTTTCTAGTTGGGCTGCGGGAGGTGGGCAAAATCAAAGGCAAACACCAGCAGACGAATGGAAATATCACTTTCCTTCCACACAACTTATTTCCATTTTTTAATTTATTATTTATTTGTTTTTATAAATGACTCGTAAAAAAATAAGTCCTGGTAGTTTATTTATTAAAATGAAATAGCGAGAGCAAAACAAAGAAAAACCACGAAAAACCGGCGAAGGATCACCAATTAGTTGGTGGAGAATTTCTTTGTTTCAAAGGCTTTTTCTTGCCAACTTTCCAGTAACAGGAAAAGAAAAAAAAGTTTTAAGAAGCTATTGTGATAGGTACATTACTTTCCACAGGAAAAGCACGAAACAAACTTGAAACAGGCAATACTAAAATCCAGAGTGATATCGAGAACCTTCAATGAAAAAGCAATCACAGACCAGCTGAGTTTGTTTCTCTCTTTTTTTTTTGTCTCTTCTCAATCTGGAGCACTGACTGGAAAGTCATGGCTGATGTGATTTGGCTGTTATTATCATGATGGTGAGGGCCACAGCTCTCTGGAGTAATTACAGACTAGACGGAGGCCCTGATTGACCCAGACCACAAAAACCCATTAGATAAAGAGAGCACCCAAACAACACTCAACCACGGGGAGCTAAGCCAACCGCTGAACACCCACTGTGGGGAGGAAAAAAGGAGAGGAAGAAAAAAATTGGCAGCATAAACTCAAACAACACGGCCCAAACCACTCAGAAACACAAGACAGGATCATTATGTCAAAATGTGTCATATAGGTTACATTTTTAGCAATTCTGCTATTTGTTATTACTTTAAATCTCAGTTACATGACAGCAAAATGCAAAAAAAAAACCTTCAAAAACCTTTAATCTCATTGACTATAAATGTTTTTATTTTCTTATTTTAAAGCATGTTCTGCTTTCATTTCTTATGTCAGATACTTTAAATACAACACAAGAAATATACACGTGTACAAGACAAATAAATAAAGCGATTGTTTTATCATGAGAAGAAGCTTTATTATAATTGTTTTTTCACATATTTGTTTTCCCTTGTAATGAAATGCCACAGCTCTTCCAAGCCCCATTTTTTGGTGGAGGGCAACTCGCTGGTCACTGCGCTCCTGTTTGCGAGACCATTAAAAGTCATTTCAGATTTAAGAATAAAATAAATAAATAAATAAATAAAAGAAATGAAACGAGAATAAAGACGAGATTAAGGCGGCGCGTACGCGGGTACATCAGGCGCACAAACACACCTTTTGCCAGGGAAAAAAAATACTCCCACACATTCCATTTAAGTCAAGTTTCATCTTAAAGAGCTGCAGTGCAACTTAGGGGGAAAGACGACTTCTCCGGTAATTGAGACGAAGAAACCTGGGAGAAGCATTGATTTGAATGTTRCGGCTTACGTCGCCTTCAAACCATATGCAGGGTTTTTTTGTGTTGTTTTGTAATTCTAAATAGCTGTTTGTTACGGATGAATGTATGAAGGGGTTTCTGCAATGAGAACAGAGCAGATAACAAAGAGAGTATGAAGAATGGAAAGTGTCATTGAAATGAAAGCTTTGCCGCTGCTTCCCCCTGTAMCTTACAGTATGCACTCAGTTTTTTTGGATTCCCCCTCTGGAAAACAACAGATTCCTGAGCGATTGCTGCGATCCCTTTTGATGTAAAACACAAGCAGGTGCAACGCTGCCTTCATCATACGGCGACAATTTTTGATTATAAGTTTGGTGTTAAATGAAATCACAAGAAGTTCACTTTTGAGGTCAAGAAATCAGATAGCAGACACTTGTTTTACAGCGGAATCACCTAAAAAAATGGTAAAACTGATTTATGTTATTTACAATAGGTGGAGACAAAGTTCTGCATATTAAGACAAAACCAACTATCTGGTTTTCTAATCTAAAAAAGAATAAGTACTTTCAGAAGATACCTTATTGCTCAGATAACGAGAAAAAAAAAGGGGGGTGCTTTTTTTAATCCTTTTGAAAGGTCTGTCTTGTGTCACTTTTTTAATCTTGAGCGAGAATTTGCTTCTATTCCCGGAAGCACACAAGAAAAAGCACAAAGGCACATCTTAACTTTATGCAAAGTGGCCTGCCTTTTAAAACTCCACACATTCCGTAAAAAGCGGTGACGGAGGTGCTGGTGTCCTGTCAAAAACACACGTTTTTCTGTTGGCATGAAAGCTGACAAAAATAAATAAATAAAAAAAGAAAGAAARAAAGCTGCCTTCTTCGCCCGTCAAAATGCAATTACATATGCATGAGGAACAATTCATATCAGATATGCAAATCAGCTCAGCATAATCCTCTAAGAAGTAAATGATATCAATCTAATTATAACAAATATATGGATCATTTATTTCTGCACAATTCCTTTACTGTTTGGGGGCCATGTGTATATTGTTTAAAATACATTTATAAACAATCAGGGGGAAATCTGTTTTTTTAAAAAAAAAATCATAATTTTCAAACAATTTTCAGAATTTCGTAGCCTTTTTCATGTAAAAGAACAAAACATTAAACCCCATAATTAAAATATAACCAACTCAGATTTTGATGGCTTAATTCAATGACCCCCAACTCTCCTCCTTGCTTCCCGCCTCGTGCAACCAGTGACACAAGGACAAGTCGAATAATTGTGGCGCCTAGAAAGCGAGGGGGGGAAAAAGTAAACAGTTCATTAGATGGGAAATAAAAGGCGTAAAAATACCCAGGGGCAGAGTGTAATGAGGGGCCCTGAAGTTCCACCGCACACGCTCGGTCCCTCCACTCTCCCAGGCTTTTTTTTTTCCTTTTCACCCTGCACACACGGCTGGTGGCATAGCAGGAAGAATAATTAACTATATTCAATTTATAATACTATGTTCCATGACAGGTTTTTTTGTCCTGTAAGAACAGCTGGGTAAGCCAGATTTAATAACTCTTATGTCCAACTCAGTGTGATTACAAACTGACATTTAGTCTTTTATTTTTTTCATTGCTGCAAAATAATAATAATAATAATAATAAAACAAAACTTTATACACATAAAATACAAAGACATGCCAGAAAACTTTCAAAAAAAAATTTTTGACAGCAAAGAAGGACATAAAAATAAGTAGGTCAGCAAAATGTCTTTGTTCGCAAAAATGCATGCTTAACCGAAAGGTTATCTAGATTACTTCTTCTCCTCCCCAGCTGTGATTTTCTCAGGTGATGTGTGGACCCAACACCAGCAGGTCCCACTCTGGTTTCCCCACATGTGGGGGCAGAGGTTGACTGACGCGGCGTGGTGTTTAAAGGAAGCAGAGACCTTTAAGCAGGCACAAGTATCACAACAGCATCTTAAATAATGCATCCCTGGTTGGCAGGGGTTTAATGCGCACACCCACAGCCGGCACAAAGAGAAAAAAAAAAAAAAAACACAGCGCCGTTGTCTTGCATCTTCCCCTCTGCTTTAATTCAAACAAATTTGGAGAGGGTTGTTGTATGAAGTGTTATTTGCGAAAACATTTGATATATTACGAGACAAAGCGAAGCAGCTAAAGCTTGGGATTGTCACAGGAGGGTGTCATTTGAGCCTTTTGCTTTATTGTGGTCTTTGGTGCCGCTGAATCCTTCAAATGTGTCTGCTGAGCATTTGTGTGAGTCCCCACGTGCGCACGAGGGCCACCGTCTGTATGATGGAGCCTTTGCATCCCGAGAAAGCCTCCTTTATTTAAAAGAGAAGGATGCGTGCAACATATGCGAATGGTATACCCCCGGTTTGTGTTTCGCGCAGCCAACAGAAAACGCCGCAGTTGTCGGAGAAGCCGGAGCCTCAGATAACAGCATGGGGCCTCTCATTAGCTCACAGGTTGGTGCTCTGGTGGCTTCGGCGCACACTGTATTGTGTTCCACTTCCATGAAATACTTCAAAAAAAAAGTCTCAAAGAGGCAAATGTCAAAAACAYTAACAAAGGTGAAAGATCAACAACAAAAATGTAATAAATGAACCCTTGCTGTATCGGAACAGAAAGGTGGAGAAAAAACAATTTACGGCTGTGTTAGCTTTATAAAATTCTACTCATTATCAGTTTATTTTGATAAAATAAGTCAGTTTTAAATAAATTAGGTTTGTACTTGAAAGCAAATAAAAACTGAAGCAAGCTTTAAAAAATGTCGCAAAAAAAAAAGAAAAACAGTTTTCTTTGAAAGACAAAAACCACCTCAAGCATTTAACATTTTATTTGATTGCGTTCTTAAAGCAAATAAAAAAACAGAACTGTAAACCCAGCTATAGTCTCACACAAATACCCATCTTTCAAACTAGCACACAAATATACAGGATTTCATCTCCAGGGGGAATACTCAACCGTTTGCCGATGGAAGAATACGCTATTCTGATAGGGGCCTTTCATGCTTATACCTCTGTGATACCAGTGGTGTATTTCCCTGTCAAAGTCATTTCTACTGCTAAGTACGGCCGAGATCAGTCAATAAGCCTAACAACTGTAACCGTAAAGCAAGAGGCCAGGAGACTGTGTGAAAAGAGAGGAAAGTGTGTGTGTGGGGGTGCAAGTGAACTCAAAAACAGAAGAGCAAATTCAAGGAGGGCTTTGATGGAGGAAGCACCGTATCCTTTCTGAAAGCTGAGGGATCTTCTCTCAGCGGTTATTTCTTTAAGGCATGAGGGCCCGATTAAACCCAATATTAAAATATGAAGGTGCTTCTAATGAAAAATCAAAGGCCTTGTTTCCCCTCCCACACACACATCCCCATCTTTCTGCCTCCTTTCCCCGAGTTCTGTCGGGTTCTCCTCCTCACCGAGCGCATAGCTGTGCAAGGAGGGGGACAGAAAGAAATGAAAGTGCCAAAAGAAAAGAAGAGAGGGAAAGTAAGGGAAAAATAAGAAGGGAGAGAAAGAGAGAGAGAGAGAAGGTGGGGGGCTTTTTAGAAATGAGGGACCAAGGTGCTGGTGGTGCAAAACAGAGACAGACAGCGTCGGTTTGAGGAGTAAATCAATAGAGCAGAGCCGTCGGGGAGGTGGGTAGCCAGGGCAAGAAAAGAGGAGAGGAGAGSAGAACCAGCGCAGGGGCCCGGGCTGCGATCACAACGCTGGCTTCTGGCATGCAGTGGGGAATAAAGTCGGCCTCCCCGGGTCAGCACCAGAGAAAAAGGTGAGATTAGAGGAAAGTGGAGGAGGTATTTTCACAGACTGAAGGTGGGAGGGGTTGGTACTGGAGGATGACAAGAAGAGAAGGAAAGCATGTATATGTGTGTGTGCATGTGTGTGTGTTTGTGTACTATGGGGGGGTAGGAGATGTGCATATTGGATACCTGGTGAGCCAGGGACCAACCGGCCCATTAGCCTGTGGGCACCTACATATGGTTCACTGAACCCTTTGCTGAGAAGAGCTCCTCACCTATCAGTCTTTCCATCTTTTTTAAAGAAACATTCACTTTTAACCCTTTCTCTGCTTTGGAAAGAGGCTCAGTCCTGACCTCCATTTATGATTCATTTTTGTTTGATGTCTATTCTTGGATTGTTATCTAAAATTGAAAAACGTAATAAAAAAAAAACCTAGACACAAAGGGAAAGAAGTTGGGCCTGCTGAACATGTGCACATGGGCGTCCATCAGTGGACACACACACACACACACACACACACACACACACACACACACACACACACACNCACACACACACACACACACACACACACACACACACACACACACAGAGGACCATCTCCTTCAGTGCTTTGCCTTTTATTGTAATGTGACCATTGTTGGTGCTGAATAGCTAACTTATTAGCATAAGAATACAGCAGCACACATAGAGACTTAGCCAGATCATTATCTCTATATATTTATGTATACTTTGTTATTTCACTATAGCCAGAACACATTCAAATGTTGATGAGGCCAGTAAGACCTCTTTCCAAAGCCCCTCCAACATGTGCCCTCCCGAACTTCCCAATCCACTTAACAGTTTCCTGGGTATCTGCAGGTTCTGCACTGGAATCCACCAGTGGTTCAGAAATGATAAGAAACAGCCACGTAAGGGCTACAGAGAAGATGTGTTTACACCTTGAGCCGGTTCAAATTAAAAGATAAGAGCAAGAAAAACCAAATAATAAACACAGGAAGGAAAAAAAGTGGAACACAGTAACTGAATGTGTTTTTTAACTTAATATTAAAAGAAAATAAATGCATATGTTAAAAGGACAAACCCCTGTTAAAATGTATTTATTAAGCCACTTGGTTGACTTTAAAAAAGCAAATGTTAAATGAATAATTTAGGATGAAAAATAATTTGATGACAAATTTAAAAAAATGACATCAAAAAAACAAACAAGGGTTGTGTGTTATTGAGGGGAACAAAACCAAAGACTTTAGTCTCACTGCAGGAGTAAGCTGATGCTCTAATGCTGGCCAACCTCTGGGATAATTGAAAAAAAAAAACAACCTTAATTCATCTTCAGCAGTGTAATTCTGATCAAGGCCACAGCCAGATTCCTCTGCAGGCTTCAAAAACACCCGAGAAAAGGCAAAATTGTTGGTCGCTGAGAGCAAAAAATTAAAAAAAAACTTCCCTTTTCTTTCTGGCGTGTTCCCTCATTAGAAACACTTAGGATGAGAGGGAGAAACCAAGTTTAATTGTGTGGAGCCTGTGTTGTGTGCAGGGGGGCTTGTGAGCAAGAATTAAAACGTGTTAACATTAGAAATCAAACTATTAAGAAACTCCGGTGAACATGAAAAGTAAAGCGTTCCTGCTCTATTTACCCCCTTCTTCTGTCTTGCCTTCTCTGAGGCTTACTTATTAAAAATCAAATGCCACGGCCTAAAATACAGAGAAAACACAGGCCCAATGATTCATAATATATTTCATAAATACTTCATGAACCCCCTTCGCCATACTTTAGCCGGTCGGGCGAATAAGAAAAACATTGTCACCTATTCTAGTACCTGCTTGCCAGAGCATCACTGGGGAATAGGTGTCACATGTCACTTCTGGTTTACACTTTGAGCACGGGACAGGCGCGGTGCACGGAACATCGGGAGTAGGACAGAAAGAAGAACAGGAAAAAAAAGTGAAGGGGAGGTGGAAAGGGGTAAGGGGGAGGGGGTGTTATCATATCATCGCCCCATGTCTTTATAC
>NW_013952445.1:1787790-1840654 GCF_001266775.1 Austrofundulus limnaeus
ATTATCTTTAGCCCCCCGCTCTCTCCAGTCACTCAATCACACGAGCCCCGAGGACAGTGAGGGGACCTGGGAGGGCCTTCGCTTCCTGCTAGACGGAGCCAGACAAGCGTCTGAAAGCTATACTGATCGCTGTCACTGTGTGTAGAMGAACGGTGACTTTGGAGGGGCCAGAAGAGATAAGCGAGGAAGGAAACGATCGGGCGCTTGGATAACGGCCGAATTTGCACACTGACAAACAAATCCAGCGCTTCGGGCAAAATGCAGATATCCCCTCCATGCAGACAAAAGTTAAACATAAAGAGATGAAGAGGAGGCAGGGGGCTGCTCTCCTTACAAATGTGAGGATATCCAGGAGCCGACCCCCCCCTGACAAGAGCTCAATTTGTTTAGGACTACAAAACTCAGCATAAGATTTATCCCCAGTTTCCTCTCTGGGCTACAAATATTTGATACCTATCGTGTTTTCAGACAGCTTAAATCTGCTCGTTTAGAAGCTGCAACGCATAATATTAGCCTGCTGCGACAGTTACTTAGATTCTATATTTTATCATTTTTAATCTCAAAACATAATAAATAGACTAAAAATAAACGTGGAAAAATTCAAGTCTGAAATTCAAAGATGGCTCATTGTTCAGACCTTTCATGGTCAGAGTTTGAACAATATAAATCCAATGAAACTTATTAAACTGTTTGATTTACATGTCAAGATCTTCAGCCTGAGGTGGTAAGGTAACACAACTCAAGTGAGGAAATGTCATTAAACTGCACAGTCACAATAATTCCTACAAACACAGCTTGTGTGCTCTCCAATTCTTGTAGTTCAAATGTAGTTTTCCAACAAATGCATGCCCACGTACAGTATAAAACATATAAATATTATCTGTTCCGTTTATTTTGGGTTTAAAATTCTCATATGAAATTATCTGCAATGGAAGTTCTAGATTTTTGCTTCATGTGATTTTGAAGAAATAAGCCCTTTTAAATTTTTATGCTTTTAAACAATTGTCTACTTTTCAAATCTACATATGCATTTTTGTATACATTTATAATGCTCTGGTGTTAATTATATGAATGATTTGTAGCATTTTGCGTCATTTGTAAAAATTGTACGTCGTTGATTGGACACTTAAAGCAACAAACAATAAAAACAAACAATCTAAAAGAAGCCTATTATCTTTTTTTTGAAATAAAAGTAATGTTACATATTGATGACAACTAACTTGACGGTAACATTTTGAAAATATGTCTCCTATTCTTCATGTCAGATAAAATTGATAATTTTATTAGCAGAATAGAACATACCAACACCCTTCTGTCCTTGTAACATTCTGCTTCAAACCTTAATCCATGGCCACCATTATACTATCAAAAACATATTATTTACATGTGTGAAAAGAGCTAATCTGTAAATAAACCCAATCTGAATGTCCACTAAGAGGACATGGAAAAGACTTTAACACCTCAAATCCATAAAGGGTTCGAGGAAGACGTACAGAGCRCAGCAACTTCATGAAAGCCACAATTTGTAAGTCGAGAGGAAGAACTGTTTGCTTACATCTTAAATCTGCGTTCAGTGCAAAAGAAATGTAGGGGAGGGAAATCCCTCACAATTTAAGGGAGTCCTTTTATAACTTATGAGTGATTAGACTTTGGTGTTTTTGATGGGTTGTTAAGAAGAAGAAGAAAACATTAAAAGAGTCAATCTGGCTTCACTTTTTCTGTGTAAGAACAAGTAAGCCAAGGCAACCTAAGGCGATTTACAGTGTCTAACAACTAACTCATGTTGGTCTGTCATGTTGTCTCTTGCAGGAGTCAACATAATGAGGACAGAGAGCAGAAAAACAAGAACCCTTCAAGATGGATTACAACAATGCTAATAAATTAATCACTTCTGGCAGGGTTAGTGAAGATGTCCTAAAAACCTTCTCTCAATATAAATATCACCTTCCTGTAGAGAAATGTCAAAGCGTCCTAATGCAGAAAAAATAAAAACAACAAAACACACAACTTTCTGATAAATGACTTTGCAAACTTTTGTTTCAGAGTTGTACAAAATGTCTAAACCRTCCAAGATCTGTAATAGAAAACAGTTTAAACATATTGTTTTTGTTTATAATATCAAGCATGTTCATGTTTTTTTTAAATTTGGGTCTAATCTATAGTAAAAGGTTTATTTAATAAAAATGTCAAATTGCAAATTTCAATTAGGGTTTAGAAAAATATAATGTAGATGAGCTTCAAATTGAAAGGTTTTTAAAAGCAGAGGGAACAATCTAGAAAACATCTTTATAAAACAAACCGTATGCAATAATGTAAAAAAATTAAAAAGGTTATTCTTTAGTTTCTCCACTACAACGGAATWTAGTCTCAGAGATATGTTCACGTTTATTTTGATCACTAAATTATCTAACACGTCGGCTGAATTAAACAGAAGTTCCCATTTAAAAGCTTAATTTGTCCTGCCAAAGTTCACTGATTGCTCCAGCTAAAACCCTGCATTTTAAATCATCTTTATAAGGTCACTTATGAAACGGATATTTAAAGAGAGAGAGAGAGAAAAGAAAATGAGTACAAACAGCTTTTCATTCCATTCACCTCGGTGTACCTGGAAAATAAAGTGTTCAATATTTCAAGGTTGGCTGACTCTTTGGAAATGCATTAATTATCTCCCTGGGCAGACACTAGGAAGCATTCCATCTAAAAGGCTTGTATTAAAGGAAAAAGGCAGCCCAAACATCCTCCTTGAGCATGACTGAAGTGCCAAACAATACCCAGCGGACAAGTGGAAATCAGGAAAGGAGAGTTGTATCTCTACGACAGCGAACCTCATGATTTAATTTGGAGGTTCATAATGGGATAAATGAAGCTAGAAACGAATCAGAAGACAAATCATTTTTCGTCGTTTCAAAACGTTTTCAGAAGGACTAAACTTATTTCAGGAATTCATTTAGAACAAAATAAGAAAAATGCGACTGCATCCCATTTTGGAATAACTTACATTACGTTCCGTGGCAACACTATTTACCAACCTCGCATAAAAGTCGGGCGATGACAGAGCACGTGTTTCAAAAGGATGACTGATGTGTACCAATGAATGGCAACCTTTTTTTTCCTCCCGGTCCTTGATAGAATAATATTCAGCATCTTATGACAAATCAGCATCGGTTTTCTATCTAAATAAATTAAATTCTGCACCAAAAACATCACACAATGGCTCTCATTCCATCAATAAAGCTGCCTTGACCATGGAGGCCAACTTAAGACAGAGAAATTTGAGTTATTTGACAAGAAAACTTATCAAAGCATGTAATTTAAAGACCACTAATTAACCTTTTTTGAGTCAAGAATCCTTGAGCATATAAAGCCTCTCACATTAGGATCAGAAGTGTTTTCGCTATTGGGATAAAAATGAAATTTGTAAGCTTTATGCGATAAAAGGAGGTGAAGTATATCAACCCTTGTTTAAAAGATCCATTGATACGTGGAACCTGAGGATTAGTGGGATTTTGAACATACAAATGTTAAATCTTTTGAAATTATATTGCATTTACAAAAAAAGGGGCACATGATTTGTTTGCTTAATTATTATTTCTAGCGCATAAAGACCAAAATAAAAAAGAAAGTTGTAAGTTAGACTGATGTAAGTCTTTTACTAGTCTGAAAAGCTGAGAACACAAGGACACTCTTAATAACAGCCTCTTCAATCTCCCCAAGAAAACTTAAAAAAATAGGTCAGACATAGTAATGAGTGGAAGGATTTGTCACTGCGAGTCCACTTGTACATCATAAAGGCAGAGTAATTGGTAAATGCGTCCAGCAGCTCCAACGTCATGTACCTTAGAGGAAAATCCTTAGAGCAATGTCGCCATCTACTGCTGGAAGAGCTCAACAGCTACGCAACCTGGAGCAGAGAGGATGCTATGCCATAAAAACATTAACTTRTTGGGGTGGGGGCAGATTATAAATTATAAAATAAACAAACAAAAGTTTAGAAATAACCAAAGAAAATAGCGACTTATCCAGATTTTCTTTTTAATACGTTTTGTCACAACTGAATTCTTTGCCTTGCTCAAACCTGATCCAGTCCTCCTGGCATTGAAGCTCTGGTATCCAATCCATTTAATCAAATTAGGCTTTAAACTGGGCATCCTCTTTCCTTCATCAAAGCCACCGTTAAGAGCTGAGTCCTCATGCTTCCTCAGCATTGAACCAGCTTCCCCCTTCAAATAAAAACAGTAATTTTCCTCTTTTAATACTTTCAACATGTTTTATTGAATCTACTGTAAAAGATAGCATCCCATTTGGCTGCTGCGTCTGTCGGTCAAGGGCCCAGCACCTTTAAGACCCCCGCCGTCTCCTCTATTATCAGAATGAAGCTCTTCACCAGGGCAACAAAGCTCATGTGTACACCTCAGGGACGGCTGTTTGATAACTTGTCTTCCTGGATGAAATGGACGGGTTACTGAGGTCGACTCTTGCCCTGTCTGGAGAGCAGCGAGAATGAGGTCTCAAGCTGGCACACCGGTGGTAAGAAATACTTCAAACCGTGGGTGAATGAGAGGATGAGAGAGCAGGTTAAGGAGGGAGACACCCGTGGGAGGCCGGTGGGGGGTGGGAAGTGCGGAGAGATTGAGTAGCGAGGGAGTGAAAAGGCCTTGATATCCACGGAAAGCACAACAAAGACAGAGCTTTTTACATTCAAAAGAAAGGAGATTGCCCTTTTTCTTTTTTCTTTCCTCACTCCTCTACAARTCGCCTTTCGAGCCGAGTGTCACGTCCTTCCTTGGCCCGCAGGAAGTGAGAGTCTGAGCTTGGTTATAGCATTTGGCACTTCAGATGTGCACCTGTGGAGGCTGGCGTTCGTGCCTTCAGAACACTAAATGTAAGTTTATAAGGTGGGTGTTCCGGGTTTTAACATACACGGAGACGGCACCACGCGCAGAAGTATACACACTACAAATAAAGTCTTTTTTTATCCCTTCTACGGCATTCTGCTTTGCATTTAACCACAGCTAGACAAGACATGTACAACTTACACGTTAAGAGACTCAGATGTAACGATAACGACCTTATGCACCGAGCACAAAGGGTCAGGCGTTATAAAGTCGGTGAAGAAAAATGTAAAAAAAAAAAGTAATTTTCCCACATACGCCTCCAAAGACAGGAAATAAAAATGCAAGTAATGAAAATTAGCTCTAATATCATGTCCCAGCAGGTGTTAACGGCTTGATGATTAAATACGGTAAGTGAGGAGAGAAGAAAAATTGAAGATAAATCAGCAGCCAATTAAACGCCCAGGGTGAGGAAAGCAACTTGTTTTGGCACAGAGAACTCCTCTGTCATCTCAGTGTGTCTCGGCAGCGTTCGCACAGATCACTGGCGCACAAGATCTCCATCTATCTGGAGTTTTTTTTTTATGCGTTTTTCTTTCTTGTGCTTTTGGAAGCGTGAGAGTTGTGGAAGATTAATTCACTCGAGACTTCAAAACCATTTAGTGGGGAATGATCTTGGACACTCGGCAAATGTTAAAAATAAATAAATAGAAACGGGACTGAAAATCGACGCAGATTTATTCCACTTTGATTCTTTTTGAATGTCAGTCTGTAGGTGTGCGTGCCCGCAGCCCACGAGATGGGCTGCAGTTGGATAATGTTTTCACTTCGAAGYGGGTTGTAGGACATTATTTAACACGGCGTTAAATCACATTATTTTTTAAGAACRTTAAAACTACCAAACCTCTCATACTTTGCTCAAATAATCATTTTTAGTGAAAACTTTTGCATTGTTAATTGTTTTGCTCATCCTCAGGGTTCCTACAGATTAAAGCAAGTTAAATTTAAGACTTTTTAAGACTTTTTAACGCCAACTGAAAAAATTTAAGACCAATTTCATAATAAACACAAATGACAAAAAAAATAATACTGTGGCAGAAACTCATGAATCAAAGTATTTTTGGTTGACGTACTTAGATATGGATAAAAACAATAGGTCTATTAGCAAAATTTAACTGCTTTTTCATCAAACATAGCAAAAACATTCTTAGCAGTCAGTTTAACGACCCAAAATTTGCAGTTTTAGGACCCACAGTGGGGTCTTAACCCCAATTTGCTGTAGAAGAAACCTTGAAGTGTCTGTGACATCAAGTTTTTGTAAGAAAAGTGAATGCATTTTTGGAAAGACAACATTATTAACATATTACAAAACAAATTTCACGTTGATCAGACGGACTGTTGTTAAGATATTTGCATGTGAAATAACAGGAAGTGATGTCAAAGGGGAATGTCTGCATGTATATATTTAAAAAAATAAATATTACCAATTATTTTAGTATTTGAGACGAATTACAGTCATCCTATTTACAATGTGTTAACATTTTAAGATATCTGAAAGATTGATTTAAGACATTTTAAGGCTAATTAAGGCCTWATTTTTGGATTGATGAATTCAATGCCTTTTAAGACTTTTTAAGGATCTGCAGGAACCCCGTCTCCATCTAATAGAAGCTACTCCAGGAAAAAGTTCATAACTTATTTAAGAAAAAACAAACTTCATTTAAGATTATTGACGTACRTGAATTACTCCTCAACTATTGTAAAATTTGAGGTAGAAATAAAACCAGTATTGATTGGTGGAAAACAAGCACAACAAAAGCCCATTAAAACATCCATCATGTTTGCATCATACGATCATCCAAAAATGGCTTTAAGTGAAAAWAATGAGCCCATTTAAAGTGTAGAAATGGTTCAAAAACATTATTGATAAAAGTGAAGCATCTTGCAGAGTAAATAAAAAGTAAAAGCAAGTGACCCAAAGTATTGGACTGTTCATTAAGCTTTGATAGAGGAATATAGTGGTTTATGAATTACTAAACAAGGCCAGATGCTGGAGCCGCAACACAAACATGCACAACCAGGCCTCGATGGGCACAATTTGTAAGCTCAAATATAAACTGTGAATTAACCTCTGTGGATGCACCCCTGAGCTTCTGTGCTGGACTGTTTATGTGGGAAAAAAAATGATTGCAGGAAAAAAAATAAAAAATAAAGAAAGAGAAAAAGAGTTTGGTTTAGTGAGCAAAAACTACGGTGCCCAGAGGTTTGAGAGTAGCAACTTTTAACAAGGCGTGCGTGTGCACTTCTTACCTTTGAAGACACAGTTTTGGAATTATGTAACATTTATTATTATTAATAATGTTTYGTGGCACTTGTTTTAATAATGCAGAATTCATGGCGAGGCTTGTGAGCTTACAAAGTCTTTCTCGAGCTTCTCCATCTCCTGCTTGTAGCTCTTCAGCCTGCTGTTGTACATGGCTCGGCTCTGGACGGGGATCTCTCGCACCTCCAGGTCCATCTGCTCCAGCTGAAACCCACAGGTGATGCAGTTAACTCATTGGCAAGACTTTTCCATGGTCATTTCTTTAACTTTTTCTTATCGATTTTAGCAAAAAGAAAATAATAAAACTTGGATTATCAGCTGCAGGAAGTAGGAATGAAGGATGGATAGATTTATTGCTCCTAGTTTAAATTTACTTTATAAAAGGACAAATCAATAAAAAAGGCAAATGTGTTCATTTTGAAAACAATAAAAAAACTCATTTTTAAATTTAATTTTTTAAAGGAATAATCATTCTAATTATTGTAATGTTTTTAATGAAATTTCTACATGTACAAAGCAAAAATAATATTAATAATAATCAAAAGCCTCCTGTTTTCTTCACTCAGCTGTGACAAAAGTAGCAACAGAGTAAGGCGGTTCTGTAAATAAATACACCATCAAATACCAGGCCCCCCTTTTTTATTGCAGTGACATGAATAGGCCCAACAATGTCACACAGAATGAGGAGAAAAGGCACATTTGATGCATCGGGGTAGACACATCTCTTCTTGGCAGATTTGGAGGAAACTAATCACAATGCCATAACAAGACAACTGCAAAAACAATTTGTCTCTGTCTGCTGACTGCCTTTTTTTCTTCTTCTTTTTTAAACAGCAACATGAAGTCTTGCACCTCGAGATAATGGCTTGAAATGTGTCATAGGGGTGTCACTTAAAAGCAGATTACTGGGAAGTAATCATGTGAGGAGGAAGCCTCCTTTCTGCCATGTGAAGAGCGAGCATGTCTRCATGTCATGTCACCGCCAGGATAACACAGGTGCTGCTGTCTGGTGCCGGTGAAGACTGCCCCCTCCCCCTCCCCGTTTTCCTGCAAATTCATAATTTAGGAAATGGGAAAGAGGAGAAAATTACTGATCAAAGACGTACCAACTCTCTGACTTCTTCGAGCTGTTTGTCGACATTTAGAACCAGCTGTGTCTTCTCCTCTGAAAGAGAGAAAAAAAAGGCAACATATTGATCAGCCGACGGAGGAACAGCACTTTGTGACAACAGCCCAACACCCCCACAACAGTGGAAGAGATTGGGGGGGGGGGGGGGGGTAGAAAAAGACACTGGGAGAAAAACAACACACGAGGACACATTTGAAGATATATTTACACATTCTCTCCACATGACGAGCCAACATTTGATGTCTCTTAGTTATGGCGTGTATGAGGCCTTTGTTGGTTTCTGTTGAGGAGAGGAGAGACACCTCGTGCCAACTCAAAGGGAAGGGAGGTGTCAGTTTTGCTCACTTGCCAGAAGTATGAGTCCCTCTCAGAGCTGCACCTCACCCCGTGGCTGCTCCTCCGCATTACCCACGGAAACTCATTAGGACTTCAATTGCAAAAGACGGATGTAAACTACAGTACCGTCACCAGTTATTTACGGCAGCAGCCGCTAACACGTTCTGTACGCATGCGGAATTGGTCTTTGCTCTAAAATTAGCTCTTTGCCATGAAAGTGAGCAGCGTGTAGAGGTTTGGGGTGCACAAATAATAAAGACGCAAAGGAAAGAGAGAGAAAACAACTTTATATTTTTGAACGTAATGTGTTCAGTGCCATTATTTTTGCAGTTATAAATTAYGCCCAAGTCATTATTAGGAATTTTTATCAGGTTAAAGTATATTTTTTATGAACAATCTAAAAAGGTCACCAGTGATGAACCGGTCACAGACAAAATCAGCCGGTTACTCATTGACAGCTGGAGACGGGGACCCTTCCACTCCACCCACCACAGCTTTAAAGTGGACATATGCTTTAAAATCCTTCTTTTTTCACATTTAAAACATTCAGTTGGGGTCTATATAAGGTGGAACTGCAATGCTTTGGTCTGAATTCCTCYYTATWTTAACTCCACAAGCCCTTTTTTCACCCCTTTCCTGAATTGTTGTCTCAGATCAACTCGTTTTGAGGCTGTCCCTTTAAATCCTTAAATTCTACTTTTCTGCACTCCTACAGAGCTTAAAAATAWTTTTTGCAATATATGTCCCCTTTAAAGATTATGCAGGTATAGCCAATGGATGGACAGACAGCATTTGATGAATTTACGACTTGCTGCCAAAGGAGAAAGGATGATTWTGTTCTTGTCCATGTGAGTAAATGCATTTGTTCATACAGCTACTAATTAAACATTCAGGAAATGAATGTACACCAGCGGATTACAGTTTGAAGTCAACACGATTCAACACGGCCACCGCAGACAACTAACAGAACATCCTAGTTCTACAAAATAGGAAAAGCACATTTTTGTGTTCATTTTAAAACTGATGAGTTTGTGAATTCAGTATGTTTGTTACAGTTCTTACACTCCGATGTGCGAGCTCACCTAACAAATCTCTAGGATTTCTTTTAATGTCTCCCACCTTGTGATTGTTCAGTATATCAAAGATTCCATTCCAGTAAACAGAACAGAGCAAAAATGGCCGCCAGCCAATGGGCAACGAGAGCCAACGGATCCACAGAGGATCTCCAAAGCTCTTCTCCGAAAATAACTTCTACTTGAAAAACCCGATTTGTCGATTTCAGCTCAACATTCAATACATTTTCCCCTCAAGAAAGTCCCCCCTGCTATTTGGAAATTGGACTTCTTTACAAACAGATATTTGACAATTCAGGTTGGGACTTGCACCTCCTGTACACCTGAGCCTGGAAAGGGTTACGCAATCAGCCCCATCCTGCTGACTCTGTACATCTAYGACTGCAGATATAAACAGAACTTAAAGGCAAAGCTTGCAGCTTCACCTTCACTGGCAGCACAAAGAGTTACAAAAATCTGGAGGAACTCAAGAATCTTGCAGTGAGATGCACAGAGACAGRGTTGCTGTATTATTTTGTGTACTTTAGAAGGGTTTACAGTTCTGTTTAGTTTTTCAAAACTTCTTATCTAAGAGTTTGTGCAGAAACTGTCCTCAAGTGAAGTAAACAAATCTGGTATTTGAAGGCATCTTCGCTATTAAAATGTCACTAATCCCTAATAAAAATTGAACCTAGTATTTCTCATGCGATATCTACAAAAAGGATTAGGACCAGTAAAATATTTTTTTAATGTGTTTTTATAAATCCAGTTATAAATGTTGGTTTTACCCACCAGTGTGTGCCTACATGAAATATGAATAGTATAAACTATATTTCCCACCTATTGACGTTCATTCACCAGTGAATTTCCACAGACTGGTTTTGTTTCTGTCATGGGACACTGGTCAGATTACCCCAGGAGTGAAGCCTAATAACYAATCACGTAAAGTTGCTAGGCAGATTAAAGAATAAATTGGCCAATCAGTGTCGCAGAATTTTATGGTCTTGGGGCACTGAAAGTTTTGCCCCAACAGAAGTTTGTTTACACGATCCTTTTCCAGGACTTGGATTAGCAACCAGGCTAAGCTAACCACTTGTAGCAAGGCTAATGCTTGTTTTGCTTTCTCTGCCTCATTCTCCCAAGCATCAGGCTCTGACCCAACATGGATTAAGACAGGTAAGAAAAAGCCAAATGTCTTTTATAATGCTTATTAATGATAGTAGTGCTATAGTTATATAATGGTGAACACATATTAAAAAGGGATAATATAATATAATATATGATTTACCTTAAAGGTTCAACAATTTGTTGCTATTTAATTAACACATAAATTGTTTTCTATGTATTAAATATATATTAGAAAGCTCACTTGTAGCCATCTCCAGAGTGATTTAAACTCRTGCATTCATGTTTTTAGGTTTGTGACACCATCTTGAGCCATTTACAAAGCATCTGATCAGTGCTACACTGGTGCAGGTAGACTCCTGCAGTACCACAGCCAGTTCTCTGAAGCAGCACTGAACAGCACCATGGAGACTTAAGCTTGTTTTAAACTTTGAGTCACACGTCTTGTTCCCTTGTTGAGTGACAAAAAACTGGATAACTTCTGTCTGCTCTCCCACTGCTAAACCCCAGTAACAGGCCTCAGTCAGAACTCTGCGATGTGGACCTTGCGGCTTGGAGCGTGTGATTGGTTAGAACTTTGTGGGGGTCTTTGTTCACGAGGAGCAAAGCATGGCTGTGGCGCAGGACCAGATTAGATCTTCCTTGCAATTTATTTTGTTTAAAATGACTTTATTTGTCTGAAGTCTGTTGTTAAAGAGCTATAAGAGCAGCTGGTTTGATCCTGTTGAACATGAGCACACAGCTCATCTTCACGTCTTTTCCCCATCACCACTGTTAACAAAAAAATTTTTTTTTTCCTCCGCGGACTCTTCACACAACACAACACTGATCATTGAGTTAAAAAAAAACACAATATCGACCCATCATTATTATTGTTTATACACTTATATGAACTGTGGGAGGACAGAGAGAGGAATTATGATCATTTATGGCTTGCCGCATCTTCAGCCCTATAGAGAAGAATCTGTTTAAAACATCCCTGATTTGAACCAGAGTCATTGAGAAATTTGCTTCTCTCGAGTACAGAAAGGAAAAATGTATTTACTAAAAATAAAACACTACATGACATTGTAATGCCAAATTTTTATTGTTTTCATTTGTTTAATAAATACACTGGCATGACACAACTTAGTACATGTTTGCTTGTTTTTTGAGATATGTCTATTTTGAAGTTGTAGTCTACTCTGGAGAAAAATCCACCAGCCGCCRCTGTGAATTAGCAGAGCCAACCATCTGGAATTGAGTTAAAGCCAAAAGTTAATCAGGTTTAGATGTACATCTAATGATTACTGGCTGAAAGTTTCATTAAAATGTGTCCAGTGGTTCGTGAGACATTTTGCTAACAGGCAAACAGGGTTGGCTCTAATTAGCAATATTTTACATGATGAATTTGCACAGTCTGTTAATTGTTGGGAATTACTCTTAGCTACTATCTCATCAAATATCTATAATAATATAATAATAAAAAAATCTTTAAAACTGACTAAGTTACATACATTTTTGTCATTTTTATGGTTAGTTAGCTGTGGCAGCCATCTTGAATCGGGTTAACTCCTAAAGGTTGTCAGTTTGTGGATATAAATTCAATAACTATTCAACATTTTATCAGAGTCTGTCCTGCTTTATGAGACATTTTGGTATCAGACACACACACGTCTCTGTATACTTGTGTAGGTTTTGCATTATTTATTTATTTACCATTATTTATTTATCGTTACATAACCAGGCAAGTCCTGTTGCATCGACTTCCATTAATTTCTACAGCCTAACCCTGACCTCTTACCCTAAACCTGACCTCACAGGTAAATACTAACCCTAACCTGAACTTCATTCATACCTAAACCCTAACCCACAAATGCTTTTTTTCCACTGAGTGGACCAAGTAAACACGTATCCACATATAAAGTATCCACGACAAAATGTCCTCATAAGCATAGTATGTCAAAGCATGTCCAAACACCGATACAAACACACACACACACTCAGACATGAATTAAAAAAATTACCATCCATCTTTCCTTTTCAGCACAAAGTAATAAAAAGATTACCAGCTCAAAAACTAAAATTAAAAAACTAAATTTTCAACTTCTTCAATGTCCCATTGAACATCACTACTGAACACCTGGCAAATTAATAGAAACTGTCATTTCCACTGAATCTGATGATGCAGAGAACTTTCAACTATTTTTTTTCCACCTTACAACCTTTCAATTTAAAACTGATATGCGCTTGTGAAGTAGTCTCAGGATTCAGTCATTCCATTAAAAACATTTGAAATGAAACAAAGCCATGATCACAAGCAGAACCTGCTGAAATATTCAAGAACACTTAAAAATTTAAACACAAAGTCAACAAACCTTAAAGCTCAAAGGCAAAACACAAGGCTACCAGTTGTGGGACTGCAGCCTTGGAAGAAAGGCCAGGCAAAGGTCTTAATTTCTTATGGCACCATGGGCCAAGATTACCTTTTGCCAGTCCTCAAATTCATTTTTAAAACCTGTGTCCAACCTTGCAACCTACACAGTAAACATCCAGAGGCGATTCAAACAAAGGTGAGACGCTGCTCTGTCTCTCAAACTCAAGCTGGAGAGGTGTGAAATATGTATGGTTATTTACCAAGACCACAAACTGCTGACAGACAGATGAGAAGTTTTGCACACAGAAGTAAAGCAAAGAATAAAAGAAGAAAGTAGAAGAGAGAGAAAAAGAAAGAGCTTATTCTTCAATTTAAACATTGATATGAACTGTGAACAAGAATGCATTGATATTTTGTCTAGTATTTTAGTCTTACTTCAAGTTGTCGTAACATTTAAACTACTTGAAATTCTGTTTTCATGCTGTTGTTTTTCCTATGTTCCCTATTAATAACCTGTTTACATGTTAGCATCCATCCATATAAAACTGAGTGCGACAATCCAAGTGTTTAAATAAAACGTCAAAACATGAATTATCCTGGTATAGTAAATGTAAAACTGTAAGCAAATTATAATTTTGTGCATTTTATATGATGAAAAATCAGGATGGTTCTAYATTAATTCAATTAGGGGTGGATGAGGTGTCTTTGCTTTAGAAGTAAACTTCAATTAAAACCTCAACCTTTGAGTGCCACACCACACTTATTTTACACRATGAACAAACCACCTAAAAGCTGTATCGATTTACTGAATGTTCAACCTTTGCTGGCTTGAAAACAAACCTCCAGAGATGTTTGAGATMATCTATAATGGTTATAAATCYTCTGCTCATCCAGCAGATCTGASTGAAATCAGTTGCTTCCAAACATCTCAGAACTCACCGCAGTGTGGAGTAAAAAGCTGGTTTTACACATTCAATAGATGCAGCCTTGACTTTTTTTTTTTGCAATACATGTTTTATGTGCTGCAAATACATACAAATGTGAGATCTACTATAACAAAACAAAAACACAACTTTGCACAGACCAAAATGTGAGAGCAAACACRTCCACTATTTCTGAAGYACTGTAAACAAAGAAATAAATATCSWGTTTKCTTTTAGAATCATATCTTCACACTCTGCCATCACTCTGCAGAAACTCCAAATTAGGAGTGGGCAATATTGGCAAAAAAGTTAATCACGATTAATTGTGTTATTTAGCCAATAACGATTAATTTGACGATTAATCCCCTGGAGTCCCTGGACACCCTTATGTCCTAGTCACATGACCAATTTAGTGGGAAAGATTTGCTCTTTGTAAAAATCTATTCCAATTTGTGTCAAAATTACAGACTTAAGTCTATACATCAACTTTTAAATTGTGCTAATAGGTAAATAAATTACAGAGCTTTTTTAAAAAAAAAATTGGTCATATTTGAAGCAGAGAGGAGCACCGAGCAGGCTGACCGGAGTAATCCCCAGTCAGTCTGCCTGGTGGCATTAATCGTATTAATCGTCAAGTGCCAAAAAATAATCGATTAATGTTTTTCTGACGATTAATTGCACACGATACGATTATGCCCAACCCTACTCCAAACGTCAGAGTGCATTTCACACAGTGAGCTGTTGAACTTTGATCAACAGAAGGCAGCAGATTTGGTTTTCTGATGTTCATCTATGTAAAATGCTAAGATTTGTCTTTACTTGAGGTTTATGGGTAGTTTGCAAGATACTTGATAATTATTTTGAAAGTTGTTCCACCAAATTATCTAATTTGGGACCAGCATTCACTYTGACCAGTAAACTGGAGTTTATGATTAGCCATTTAGTTAAGGAATGAAAAAATCTCTTTAACCCAATCCTTTTTAAAGAAAATGCTATYTGTTTTTATTGTAAAGGTATTATCATGAGCATAATTGCCTTTTTATAATCATTATGTTTTGTGTAATTCCACTGACTAAAATAAAGTCAGAATTGATCAAAACAGAACATTTCAAGAATCGGAATTAGTAATTTGGCTTACAAAACTGCAATAACAGCATAACTAGTACCACTACAAAATATTATTTGGCAATCTTAACATCATCCAAATAATCTAATAAATACTGGCAATTAGGAAAAATGTGATTTTAGACAAGAAAATCTGGCATATCAATAACTAGATACTTAAATTTTTCATTTAGAGTCCAAGACAAAAGCTGACTCTTCAAAATAAAATGCTTAAGAGACATTTATTACATCCCTAATACTGTTGGATAAGCTATTAACATTTAATATTATTAACTTGGTAAACTGCTGAGCTGTCATKGTCAAAAGAAATTTCTTTATTCGTGTAAATTCAGATTAAAAAAAAAAGTGGAACTGTGCATCACAACCATGTTGGTAGGTACTGGCTGAAACTATACGCACAACAAACAACCGGTGATTTTTAAAATAAATAACAAGAACACAATAATTGTGTCACACTATTAGATGTTTTTTTTAATGAATAAATATATAATAAACGCAACAAATCGCCTTCTACCATATCAGCTAAGACTTGATGGCTAACTATTATTAGCTAGCTAGCATCTTAACGATTCAAGTTTAGTCTTTCTTACCTCCACTTAGTTTAGGAATTCTGCCAATTTTATTAGTTATATCGGCTGTAATGGTTCCAAAGTCCTGCTCRTAGGTTTCGAAGTCTGAAGACATCCTGAAGAATAGGCTTAAACAGAGAACTGTCAGCTGGTTAGTCACCTCAGAATAATAACAACAAGCCTCCCTCGAATGGAGTGTCTTCCTTGTGTTACAACATAAAGTGCTCGACAAGGAACTAGGTTTCTTTAAGAGGTTCTGTTTGCCGCACGCGTTTATTTGTTTCCGCGGGCGTATACGCTGTATCTTMAAATTGTTTTTGATCATTTAACTACCTGGATTAAATAGTATCTGTAAAACTTTCGTGGRTTTTGGTAAAGGAGACACAACAAAGTAAGGTACTGAATAAACGTTCCTRCCCTGTAGACGGGAGAAATCAAAGACATAAGCAAGGAAGTGACCAGGTTCGTAATTTTTTTTTTCCACTTCTCACTAAAACATTTTAAATGCGTACACAGGTTCGTGTTTTTTTATAGTTTTATATTTCGTGTCTGTTCTTTGCGGGTTTTGGCAACAGTTCTGTGTGAAACGCTTGGTAAAGCTGGCGGGCAACCTTGCTAACAAATAGTTTGCTAACAGCTGCTCCAAACCGGAAATGTCATTTCTCAAACAAACAGATACATTTAATCACACTAATGTTGACTTTTCAACCAGACTAGTCTTATTTGTTTAAACTATATAAACAGCTGACAGAAGCGTGCGTGAAGTTCTGATGTGTTTCTATTCCTGGTACAAATTAGCTAGCTTGGCAGCAGTAGCTAATTAATGAAATATGCAAGTGAACTCACTGATTTTTTTTTTTCAGTTTTATTTGCTTACTTGTTTTTTATTCTATTGTGTTTGCTTTAAACTCAGAAAGCTACTTTATCAATTTTRAAAYKTAAACTAAGAAGTCGATATTATTGTACTACAATATTYRCAAGAAAAAWTTAAAAAGTAAAAATACATSCCCTGTTTGAAATAGAAATGAGAGCAGCACAAGATGTATCGTGAATATAAGACATGTACTAAATGTCTAAAGCATGTTAACCTTATTATTATGTGTTTTCCTGTAGATGAGGAACGTCAGACTCTCACAGGGATAAGTGTCCTTCAGATGTTGGCTGGAGATGATGCTGGTCTTCACCGGGGCATGGATTAATGGGACGCAGAGAGTCCAAGTGACTGAAGGCCTGGACAGTTTCTGGGTGCTCAGAAGAGACAAAACATGTGCATTTTGTGCACTTCTAACGTTGCAAGGTAGCAGAAGAAAATAGTAGCACGTTGAACTTGGAGCAGTACATTTCAGGAACCTGAAAGTCAAAGTAATATTCCTACACTTCCTTTTAAAATGAATTTCCTGTCAACCATTGTGACATTTGAGAACCTCCATGAGGTTCGGAGATTGTGCCACTGGGGTCCAATCATAGCTTTGTCTGTCATCGCTATATGTTCAACCATGGCAATTATAGACTCCATTATCTGGTACTGGCCGCTAGATACTACAGGAGGCAGCATTAACTTCATCATGCTCCTCAACTGGACTGTGCTGATTCTCTACAACTACTTCAATGCTATGTTTGCTGGACCTGGATACATTCCTCTTGGCTGGAAACCAGTAAGACACACAGACTACGATTAAAGTTTCCCCTGACAATGTAATACAGTGATACAGATGAGCTTACATCACACTTATTGTTTTAAACAGGAGACTCAACAGGATTCCCTGTACCTACAATACTGCAGAGTGTGCCAAGGGTACAAAGCTCCCAGATCTCACCACTGTCGAAAATGTAACAGGTAAATATAAATGAAAGTAAAGACTTTCAACCCTTCAACTGTACTGTAACTATAAAAAATGTTACTTCATGCCCTCTTAAAAAATGAGTTAATTTTGTTTTGTTTTTTTTCCTCCCGTTCCTCAGGTGTGTGATGAAGATGGACCACCACTGCCCCTGGATCAACAATTGCTGTGGCCACCTAAACCATGCCTACTTCACCAGCTTCCTGCTGCTGGCTCCACTGGGATGCTCCCACGCTGCCATCATCTTCATCATGACCATGTACACACAGCTGTATGAGAGGGTGGGTGGGCCCTTTACTTCCTTTTTGTTTGTTTTGTTTTTACAGTTCTAGAAAAACTCCTGAAGCAGTTTTTTTTCTCTCCTAACTGCAGATATCATTTGGCTGGAGCACTGTAAAGATTGACATGAGTGCTGTTCGTCAGTTCCAGCCGCTCATGCCCTTCAGTGTGCCTGCTTTTGCTGCCACACTATTTGCCTTAGGTTTGGCACTGGGTACAACCATTGCTGTTGGAATGCTTTTTTTCATACAGGTAGGTGTTTTGTTTTTGGTGAGGGAGACGATCATTTGGCCTTAATCTTTCAAATTTTGCTTGCTCTGTTTACACTGTAATGCCTGGTTCACACGGCAAGATAATTGTGTCAATTTTTGGCCCGATTTAGCCCATCCAACAATAAAAAGGAAGCTCTGATTACCATGGTGGCTCTAAAGATAAACTTATTAGATATTCCTGCTGTGTGTGCGATGTGATTTAGTCGGCTCGGAAGGACTTCAGGACTGCTCCGGTCTCGAATTGGGCATATTCAACATGTTGGATTGTCTTGGCGCAGTATTTCAGCATGTGTGATGTTCCCTGAGGACAAACGAGCTCGTAGCCTGTTGAATGTGACGTGTAGCCAATCAGAAAGCGGGGTGACGTAAACACCGAGGGGAATCCAAAAGACAAAACTGCCATGATGCACCGAAAACATCGACTGGGCTTTTTGTTTTTTCCTCTGTTAAAAATAGTCTTCAAATAATCACCGTTGCTTCTTCCTCGTCGGCCATGTTTGTTTACTCTGAACTCGTGTTTGATCTCGAGAGGTCTCGCGAGATTTCCCGTCTGAATGTCGGCGAGTGAAATCTGTTTTTGTGTGGTGAGTGTTGTTTTTGCTGTGTGGTTGTACAACACACACTGGAGGACTAAACCTGTTATATCGTGATATTTTATCATCTTGTGGGGTCTCTCAGTGTTTGAAAATCACCAGTAATTTTAAAATCTTGCCGTGTGAACCAGGCATAAGGCAAAAGTAGTCTTCAGCAGCTGATCAGTGTTACAGTATACCAACAGATATACTGCTGTATAACAGTTAACATGTTTTTTTTTGTTTCATTTTGTATTTTTACTGTATTTAAACTTTGTTCATCTATAATTTACTTTGTTTTAAAAAAATTGCTAAATATGTAAAGGTTTCATGTAATCGGTTTGTCAGATTCATGGAGGCTTGAAAAGTCTGACGCAACAATTCATGTTAAATGTTTGAAACTGCATTGTTTTTGCTTTATATTCTGTAAAGGAGCAACAAATGCACAGAGTTTACTATTCATAAAGATTTTAAATTCATTTCAATAATTAAAGTTGGTGTCTTTTTCAGATAAAAGTCATCATCCGAAATAAGACCTCGATCGAATCCTGGATCGAGGAAAAGGTCAGAATATTTTTTATACTTTTTTTTTTAAATGTATGCCATGTCTGTATAAAAAATGTTGTGGAGATACTGCATGAACTTCTAGGAAATTAGTTTTTCTTTAACTGGAGTATTTTGTTTTTGAAACATATTCTCAGCATTCAACTTGAGACTTATTGCTTGGTTAGATTTAGAATAGATTAAATATTTTTGCACATAGTAACCTGTTTTGTTTTCTTTTTTTCTCACCAGGCCAAAGACAGAATACAGCATTACCAAACAGGGGAGGAGTTCATCTTCCCGTACGACCTTGGCAGCCGCTGGCTGAACTTTAAACAAGTCTTTACCTGGTCAGGGACCCCCAAAGGGGACGGCATTCAGTGGCCGGTTCATCCCAAGTGTCACCAGCACACCTTAACTGTAGGTTCTGTTTGGCACCGAGTTTAATAATCTGTGTTATTGTTTTGCTTTTTATTAACACATTGTTCACTCATGTGTCTTTTGACTTTATATCAAGTATTAGTTTTGGTTCATGACGTGTTTAAGTTACAAAATGAAACAATCGTTTCACCTTGAATTTTGTTTCTTTATTCCTTTTTTTTTTTTTTTTTACACAGATAGAGCAGCTGAAGCAAAAAGCTGACAAACGAGTAAGAAGTGTAAGTACCTGTTAAATGTGTACTAGGTCATTCTTGAATACCGGCTATGAGATTTTATACATTTATACATTATTCTTGCAGCTCATTGTATTATCAGACTAACGAGACTAATGTGTAAGCTCATAATGACGTGTCTGATCAGTCCAATAACTGATTTTTTGTGTAAAATAATTACAATAAAATAATAACCAGAGCATAATAATAATCTTATTTATTTTATTTTATTTTATTTTTATTTTTTGCCTTGACCAGCAGGTCCAGTACCAGGTAGTGGAGGACTATAATGGAGCCTGCTGCCCACTCAACAAGGGCATCCAAACTTTTTTCAGAACCCCCTGCACCGAGGAGCCCAGGATCCCCCTGGTTAAAGGGGACATCATCCTGGCCACCCGTGGCACAAAGTACGTTTACATACACCCAAATAAAAATCCTACTGAAGTCATTTATCTAAGAGTCGGAGTAGTTATTTTTAGTGAAATAAATAAATTTCTAAATAAATAGATAAATAGTTATCCTCTTATTGTGGTAACGTTTTGTTTTTGTAGATGGTGGATGTATGGAGACAAAGTTTTAAAYGAGGAGAAACTGAGAGGTAAAAAACGAAAAGCTTTTCCTGCTCGAAATGCTCAGCAGTTAGCCTCGATGTTGTGTTGTGATCCACTCTTATTTTATTTATTTATTTTCAGCTGGAGAACGCATACGAGGATGGTTTCCAAGGAGATGCGTTGAGAAGTGCCATTACGACAYGGCTGCCAGCGAAAGCACCAGCGATAAGAAAGTAAACTAAGGTGTCAGCAGAGGAGCCGGACCGAAACTTTCTGTCCGTGTTTATAAATGTTTGTCTACTGAAGATGTCACGCCTGAGGCTGCAGCCTCAAATAATTTTATCCTTTGATTAAATATGCTCAAACTTTTCATTGCTAAGGCTGCATCTAAGTCTTACTGAGCATTTTGCTGTTAAATGTCTAGAAAAGAGCAGTTTGTGAGAGGRTTTAGTTTGACTTCTCTGACCAAAAAAACCTACCCAACAAGAGTCTTAATTTTCAACAGTTGCCAACAGGCTTTTATGTGACTTCATTATAATTGTGACTTTTTTTTTCTTTACTTGAATTTGTTCTTACTTTTTTGTTGTTGTTTTTTTTTCTACTTATGCAATGCCTCTGCCCAGCTAACCGCAGGGCTTCATAATGCAACTCTTTCTACAGAATGGAGATAACACTTTTTATTTTTTTGTAAAAAGAAATTGTTTGCCTCAAAGTATAAATTGCTGATTATAAAAAAGAAAAACCTTCCACACGACTGGCTGTTTGTCTCAGCTTTTGTAATTGCTTTAAATTTTCTTGTTATAATACTTGAGTTTTTGAAAAGCCCCAGGCTTAAAAAAATAATAAATTGTGTAGAAGAAAAAAACAACAGTGCCTGCTATGAAACTGCTACTGAACTTTTATGAAATTGCCTGTCGAGCAGCTGGAAATGCATGAACAATTTTTAGCTAAATAATCTCTGCGCTTTATAGCTGAATAAATGCCTTATGGCTCTTCTAGTACTTTACTCTTTTAATTCAGTTTCTCTCTCTAAGCTAATTGAACTTTCAGACTATTTACAATAAAGCCTTTTCTTTTAAAAGTAACATCACCAGCAGGTTTAACCCTTAAATGTATGTGACAGACTGRCATTTAAATTAGGAAAACTCAGCTGCCCATAAAAACGAGACTTGCCTTTTATGTTATGAGTAAACCGTACATGTTTTTACTATAATCTTTTGGTGTAATAAAACTGAACAGCCTCTCTAGTATTTTCTGTAACCCTTCACAAAATGTAAATATATCTTTACTTGGGGCATCAGAACTTCTCACGTGTCCAAGAGGACTACGTATCCCACAATTCCCAGCCACTAACACGCTAGATTCTTTTGACGAATCACGTTGTTCCGAATTTGTCACGTGATYATCCAACCCCAGTTCACGTGTGCGTAGCATCGCTCCTTTTATTTTACCCGGAGATGAAACAGCAAGAATCTGATGGGCGGTATGCGAATTTTTTTTTTCGTGTTGAACAAAGGCAAAAACGTYTGAATTGGACGACTTGGACCATCTGTCAGCTATAATAAAGTTTGTTATAACAGGAACCACTGACAATAGAAATGTAACGTTAAGTAAGCACAAAAGAACACCCACCACATTATTCATTCAGACCATTTGACATCCGCCCACTCGTTGCGCCGRTAACTAAATGATGCGGATCACGTAGCGTCCACAGTTTTCCAGTTGTCAGATAATCTACCTAGTAAATATGAGTGAAGTTGTTCATCTTTACTGCACGACCCGTCCGTTTTCCATCCTGCTYTAGATTTATTCATCAGAGGTAAGCCGCTGTTAAATTTTAAGTATCTTTACATGCCTCAAAACGACTTGCACTTGAGTTTGTGGGCCATAAAAGATGATGTCCGCAACGAAAACTATCCAAACTGTACATAAATTAGCATCTACTGACTCAATGAAAATACTGTCCTGCTCGCTTTTAGCTTATTTTGTTTTGTGTCGTCGCTACGTTTTGCTCGTATTCTTATTTGTAGCATTAGCTAGCTAGCTAGCTCTGCACTTCTAGTTCAATCTGCAGATTTTCTGATAAGAAACGCAATCCTGTTCAAGCGTTAGCCGCTATGGCTAATCAAAAACATATTTTGCTAGCTAGTAAGTTAGTAACTCACAGTTAAAGGTACTGGTYATAAACACGCTTGGGGTATCAGTAGTTAAAATGAATTAAATGAGGAAGTAAAGTCACTTAAGTTCATTAAAGCTTTTGATTGAATCAGGGATAAAATGCAGGYTGGAGTTTCCACAGAATAACAGTTCTGTTGACATAGTTTGTAAATCATTGTTCTTCCAGTCCAAAGTATTAAATAACACCTGTAAMTGTTACTAGTATCCGAACTTGTTTAATGTTTAATCTTTTAATATACARSGGGTAAAATAAGTATTGAACACGTCACCATTTTTCTCAGTAAATATATTACTAGAGGTGCTAATGACATGAAATTTTCACCAGATGTCGGTAACAACCCAAGTGCAACAAGGTTGTGAAGAAGGTCTTGAGAGAGCTCTTTAGTTTTACCCATCATCAGATGGTTCTTGTGTGATACCTGGTCATCATTTGGGACTGAACCAGCTGATATTAACTTGCACTGACAAGGGGCAGGCTTGCTTTCTAATTACTGAGAGAGTTCAGCTGGTGTCTTGGCTTTCCATGCCTTTTTATACCTCCCTTTCTTCATGTGTTCAATACTTTTTCCCTGTGCCATTCCACATTATTACAAATAACTTCATTTCTGGACATTTATGGTTTGATTTCTTTGTATGTATGGATCACTTGGGTTGTTACCGACATCTGGTGAAAATTTCATGTATCTCTGTATCTTTCAGGGACTTCTTGACTACCCGGACATCAGGGACTAACATGTTCAGCACAGGCATCCTTGTGCTGACATCTCCCCTCCCGACCCTCTCTTTACGCATCGCTCCGGTCCTCAGCTCKGCCGCTCAGCTCGTCGACCGCACGCTGTATGTCCACCTCCACCCCGGGCTGAACCTGAGCGGCGGGAGCCAGCCTCGGCCGGTTTTCATCCCCCCGGTGGTGGACCTGTCCTCGCTCATCACTCGCCTGTACAGCAACGCAGCGGACGTGTGCGGGCACTTGGACATTCGCGTTCTGCTGACGAACGTGCGAGCCTGCGGCGGGGCGGCGGCGACTCCCGGCGGGCCCTTCCCCACRCCRCAGCCTCTGTCTCACTCCCCGGAGGTGGTGCTGACGGACTTTGCGCTCCAGGACCCACATCAGTCCCATCAGGTCACGCAGAGTTTACAGAAGTACGCCGGTCACTGCTACATCTGTAGGCCCGGTATCCCATCAGTCCTGCTTCCCGCGCATCTCGGAAAGCAGGAGGAAAAAGACAGCCCTCAGATAAATCAAGAGGAAAAGGCCGAMCCTTTGGAGACGTACAGTGATGTGGTGGTAGGGGGGACGTTTGACCGGCTGCACGGAGCCCACAGGACACTACTCAGCATTTCCTGTCTTCTGGCTAATMGAAGGTTTGTCATTGGCGTGTGCGACAAAGCAATGCTTAAAAGTGAGTACCAGTTCATGTGCAGTTCTCTCACGTTAGGTTTGGGGAAACCTAAAAGCAGAAGCCAGTTCTCCAGACTTCCTTTTCTCTCTGGTTTTAGAAAAAGTCCTGAAGGAGCTGATCGAGCCGTACTCKGTGCGAGTGCAGAAGCTGCAGGAGTTTCTACGGGACACCAAACCCTCTCTGCGGGTGGAGATCGTGCCTCTCGTAGACCCCTTCGGAGTGTCTATAGTGGACCCCGAGCTGAAGTGCATTGTGGTTAGCGAGGAGACTAGAAAGGGAGGCGAGGCTGTCAACAAGAAACGCATAGAGAATGTAAGTTTGGGTCAGAACGTCTACCTGTAAACACAAACAGCGCGTATTTCATAAGCTTTGCTGTCTGCTTTGCAAACCAGGACCTTCCACCTCTCGTCCTTCATGAGATCCAGCTGCTTAAAGACGCCCACCGCAATGAGATCGAGGAGGAGAAGATCAGCTCCTCCAGTCTGCGCTCTCGTCTGCTGGGCACCCTCCTCAAACCACCTAAAGTAAGTGTCAGGTTTTCTGGGTCATCAAACTGTGTGAAAAGATTAAATAAAATGTGCAATCGTTCATAAATAAACCCAGGGTAACTTCTAAGCATCTAAGGCTGTTTACCAAAAATATCAACCAAACAAAGTGTCCTGTAAAGTTCAACTCCTGAGCTTAACTTAGTGGAAATGTTGTGGCAGAAGTAAGAAATAAGCACTTTAAAATAATTAACTACTTGTCAAACTCAAAAATAGGTTAAAAAATAAATAAAACAGACAGAACTGCTTTTATAATGAACACATTTTATTTGTCTACCAGGGGCTTCTAATAGCTTTTTAATGTCAGAGCAGGTTAATGTGAGAGCATCACTCACACTGTTGCTTTTTGATGCCCTTTTATTGACTGTTGCTTATTTATATTGAGGGGATAAAAAGAGAAAAATAAAATCCCCTGAAGAAATGGTTCCTCTTTTGGGAAAAAACTGATTAATTATTCAAATTGATTCTTTTTTATTTGCTTACTGAAGCAAAAACATTAAATCCAAATGAGTCAGCTAAACTTTGTTTTCCTTTTAAAAACTGATTTTTTTAGCAAGAAATGAGCAAAAAGTGGACATAGATTCATAATCATGACTTTTTCCTTTTCTGAGCAGCATATTTATCCTCTYCCTTTCTCTGAATGATAAAATTGCAGTTTTTTTTAAACATATATTTATTGATTTTAACAAGAAAACAAGACAGATACAAATATTCACGCATACATWCTTAAATTATAAAGCCAGACATAACAAACCAAATAGACATATGTATAAGGGAAGGAAAAAATAAATAAATAAATAAAATAAAATAAGTTAGCAGCAAACCCTCAATAGACCAACCAACATAAACATCAGTATAACTCATCATATGACCTYATAATAAATCCTTTTTCCACCCATCTAGTTGGATATAATTTTGGTCCAGCCAATTAAGAAAGACAGACCAGATTTCCCAAAATTTATCAAGTTTGTTCTTAGTAAAATAACTGATTTTCTCAAGTGCAAAATAGAACGTCATTTGAGTASTCCATTGTGAAATTCCACATAATGTCTCCTTCTTCCATGAGGATGCAATACAGCGTCTAGCTTCCAAAAAGGAGACATTAAGTAAGGATCTCATATTGTTTGGGATAACAAAGTCTTCAGGATAAATATTCAAAATGCACATTTTAGCATTTAAAGGAACCTTTTTACCAATCATCTGACAACCACAATCAATAAAAATTGCAGAGTTTARTGTGTTGTGAGTTGCTACGTGCTTAAAAACAAAGCTCACTTTCTTTATCCCCRGTTATCTGATCTGGATTTTCTGGATCTTTACGGTGGAGATCCTGAGCAGGTCTGACTTGTTTTAACCAGTTGTTTTTCCGTCTTACAAATCTCACGTTTCAGCGCTGCGGYGTTTGTTTTTACCTCCTGTCTCCGTTGCGCCAGGACAAATCCCACCTCCCTCCTCTTCCGTACGTGATTGGTCTGACAGGAGGCAGCGGCAGCGGCAAAAGCTCCATCGTCAAACAGCTGGAGGCTCTCGGCGCGGTCGGGATCGACTGCGACAAACTGGGTCACGAGGTGTACCAGCCCGGCACGCAGGCCTATCACAAGGTGCTGCAGGAGTTTGGGTCAGGTAGGAAAACATCAGCTGTGTTTGTGACGTATCAGACAACCTTGTTGATTAAACACAGGATGACAACACTGTGAGGACTGACGTAACGTGTTCCCTTTGTGTCTTTTAGAAATTCTGAACGAGGATAAAAGCATCAACAGGCGCGCGTTAGGTAAAAATGTTTTCGGGAACCAGGTAATCTGTCCYACAGAAAAACTGAGCTATGTTTTTGATGTTTTTGCGCCCTACCTAAGACGATGTGTTTGTTTGCAGGAGCGTTTAAAATCTTTAACGGACATCGTGTGGCCTGAGATCGCACTGCTGGTGAAGGAAAGAATCAACAAAGCCAGAGATGAAGGTATAGGTTGAATTTACTTTTGTTTTCCTCAGCGCTGCATCATTTTTGTGTTAAAATTCTCTGGGTTTTTGCACTTAAGCTTATTAGAATATTTGAATGCTTAATTGATATACAACCCTATATTTGCACCATCTTCTTCCATCATCTTTTTTTTCATGCATTGTGTGTGTTGTAGTTCTGAGGAGTTCAGATGTTGTTACACTGTAACAAACTAAAAGACCCATCATGCAGCAGCTTTGTCTCAAATTTAAGTGACTGAAATTTGCAGAAATATTAAAAAAAACGTATTTAAATATGACAACTAAAACTGCAAGATTATCTTATTAGATCTAAATTGGAGAATTTAAACAGCTACTTGTGCAGTTGGATGTGAGAGACACTGAGCTTTAATACTGAAGTTTGTAAACTAAGGTTTAGTTCATGAGTAAAGTGGTTGGGGGAAAAGAAAGGGATAAACTGGCTGTTGGACTCAGAACAGACTTCTGCTGCGTGTTGGATCCTCTTCAAGCCGTTTTCACTTCTATCCTGTTCCCTGTAAAGGTGATAACAGTATTTGTTTGCAGGGAAGCAGGTCTGTGTGGTGGACGCAGCTGTTCTTCTAGAGGCCGGCTGGACCGACTTGGTCCACGAGGTCTGGGTCGCCATCATCCCCGAGGAGGAGGTGATGTGTTCACACGACACAAACATCTTTCTTTRCATCTTTCAAAAACAAACTGATTTAAAAATCTGTATTATGCGTTTTTTTATTTGTAAATCTTAAGCGTCACCACTAGAGTGCGCCAGAGTTGTTACAGATGGACGTTCTAGCTCATCCGTTTGCCTTCTGTTCTCAGGCGGTGTTGAGGATAACGGAGCGTGATGGCGTTAGCACAGAAGACGCCCTGCGCCGGCTGCAGAGCCAGTGGCCGAACAGCAAACAAGTGGAGCACGCTAATGTAGTGCTGAGCACTCTGTGGGAGTCAGAGGTCACTCAGAAACAGGTCAGATGTCAGCACAGTCACCATATGTAGGTTTCTTACATTTATTACAGACTTTAAAGATTTTTTTCTTTTTTAGGTTCTGAAAGCTTGGCATCTTCTTCAGAAGAGAATCCAACAGAAAGCCYAAGGACTATAGAAGATGTCTGGGTCTCTGCATCACATCAGCCCTGACTCACGCACACAGAACAAGCATCTGTCAGGCCTAGGGACGCGTGTGCATCAATGACTAATCCAAATAAAGATACGCTGCCTTAAAAGAAAAAATGTAAAGAATCATGAAACTACTGCAAAATATCCTGAAAATTATTTCCTTTCTTTGATCAAGACCTAGTGCCTAGTTAATTTCATCTATTTTTAATATGAAGTTGGATTGTGGGGAGAAAAGATGAACTTTAAAATAAATTGTGGATCTTTTTAATTAAAGCATGTGAGATTTTCATCAGATCATATTAATTCAACTGAAAATCTTTAGATTTGTTTTAAATTGGGCATTCGCTAATGAGGAATTCATTTTATGAGAGCCTCAAATTTGTTTTAGTTTCAGCCTTTGGGGAAATATTGAATCTTCTAACATCTAATGTTGAGATAATGTAAATTAAAAGATTTACATAAGCTAGCCAATATCTTTTTATTTTATTTTTTAAATAGTATTTGAAACAAGGACATTTAAAGAGAAACTCTAGTACAATCAGAAATTAGTCTTTCTGCTCATTTTAAGAGCCAACTGCAACAGAACCACAAGTTTCACCAAAACATTTCAGCGCCACTTTGTCCATAAGACCCTGAAAGCCTCGTTGAGCAGAGTGTTTTGTTACAAGCCACATCAAATTTAATAAATGTTTACAAAACATGGAAATACGGTTTTATTTGTAGTTTTAGAAACAAGTTAGTGTTTTTAAACTGTCATCTTGCTTTCAACGCTGACACAAACATAAAATTAAAAAACTTTTCTATCACTACGTCTCTCTTCCCTCATTTCACAAACTATTGAGCCAAAACATTTCCTGAAAAGTTTGCCTTTAATTTTAATGTCTTAAAAATGTGACCAATATATAAAAAGCACATTAAACTATAGTTTAAAAACTATTAGTGCAGCTGCATATTCAAGATGCAAAGTGTACAAACAGCTGAAAATGTGTAAAAAAAAAAAGTAGGTAAAATTAAACATTTGAAGACAATAAGGCCGCCCGTGCTGTGCAGTGGAAAAGCATCCGTTTGTGTGCCTGTGAACATGTGTCCCGGTACTGTGTTCCACCATAATAAAAGGAAACCATCTGCCCGCTCGCATCCTACAGCTTTACTTTCAGTTTGGCAGAACACGTCGCTTCCCCCAGCGTGTTTTTGGCTCTGCACACGTAGACCCCCGAGTCGGAGGGCGTCAGATCAGCCAGAACCAGAGAACAGAGTCCGTCCTCCAGCTGCTGCACCGACACCCTGCTGGGGTCAGACAGCGGCTGGTCGTCATGAAGCCACTGCACCTCTGGCTGAGGGTACCCTAGGATGGAGGAAAATGTCAGCAAATAACACAACCAACCCCTTACATAGAGATCTGTAATCTGTCCTGCATGTTTGAGTCGTTTCCCTGCTTCGCCCTGATTTAAACGTTTACTCCAAATGCCATCAAGTTTAGCAGAAGCCTGTCAATTACTCATTTCAGTTAGGTGTTGGCTGGGAAACTAGAAAACATGCAGGACAGTAGGTCACAAGGAACAAGGTTGAATGTTTTAAACACACTAAAAATGGCCCGATGGGCCAGAAGAGGCCGTTTCAACATGGGACTTCTGGCCCACTACTGAGCATTCTATTCATTCAATTTTTTTTTGTTGTTGTTTCAAAACAAAATGCATGGATGAAGTTACATTTTTCATTTTTAGTACACATGTGAGCCATCAAAAAGAACTGAGGATTACGTCAAAGTGGTAGGTGAAAAAAAAAAGCTGTAGTCAGAGTTGTAAAGCAAGTACAAATACTTTGTTACTGTACTTAAGTAAAGTAGAATTTTTTGGGTACTAAAGTAGAATTTTTTGGGTACTAAAGTAGAATTTTTTGGGTACTAAAGTAGAATTTTTTGGGTATCTGTACTTGAGTAATTATTTTTCAGTCTTTTTACTTCTACTTACATTTTCACACAATTCTGTAGTTTCTACTCCTTACGTAAAAAAATTCAAGTAGTAGAAAGTYGTTACTTTTATTTCATTTTTGCTTCTTTTCATTCCAGCTAATTACAAAAAATAAATACTATCCATGTAAATTGTGCCTCCTAGATAGAGTGAATTTAACTGTGGTTGAATAAGGAGTATAAATATATAAAACTGATACCCTATTAATTTGTACACAAACAAATGTCACACTCCAGCAGGACATTAAAATAAAAGGCCTGTACTTAAGTAGTATTTGTATTTCATGAAATATATTATTACATTTGGCCTCAGCCCTCAGATTTTCATTTTGGAGAAAAGGTTTGAGCAGCCTTGATATATGTATATAAACTGAAACAGCTCGACTAGTGCATCTTAAATTTAACATAAATTACTAATTTTAATACAACAGTCATTTCTGCATTTTTTGGGAGTCACCTCCTAATAAATGTCATTACAGAAAATCTAACTGCTCATTTTAAATCAATACTTTTACTTAAGTACAAAAAGTATCAGATACTATAAGACTTTCACTCAAGTAATATTCCTAAAGACTAACTTTTACTAAAGTAATTTTTTGGTAAGATACTTGTACTTTAACTCAAGTATCACTTTGTGGTACTTTATACAGCACTGGCTGTAGTGCATTGAATAAAATGTTTGCAACAACTGCATTCTGTCAAAATATGATTAAATACCTCATCTGTGGGTCGTTTAAATCAAATATCTGAAATATGATCCTACAGAATTTTGTTTTGAGTAGTGGCCATGAACAAAAAAAATAAAATTAAAAAAACATGATTTTGGGCACAAAAATGTTCAATGTTTGTCCTTTTCCCTGCAAGCTTACAAATCTTAATATCAGATTATTGAGGTTACGTTTTTAAAATGTCAAAAATTCCTCGGAATAGCTTAAAAATAGAATTCAAAACAAATAATGGGTTATCCTGATCAGGAAAACAAATCAAGGCATATCCCTGGATGCTCATGATATCAGGATGATCCAGGTATCGAAATGCACTTGAAAAAGCAGGAAACTGAAAATGTGTTTTTTTTTCACCAAACAACAAAACATGTGTCTAAGTCACTGCTTTCTCTGTAAAAGTGTTTTTTGAGACCTATAAAGTTTGTCGCAGCCATGCTCCTACCATCAACACGGCAGCTCAGCTCTGCAGTCGCTCCCTTGGGAAGGCTGACGTCCTTCAGGGCCTCCTGGAAGCGCGGCTCAGTCTGCAGCTGCTTGTCCAGCGACCGGATGGCCTCCTCTGCCTCCTGGCTCCAGCCTGGCTCTGGATCAGACAGGGAGGAGGGAAAGAAAGCAGGAAAAAAAAWTTAAAAATGGCCTTACTGATCACAAGTGTGTAAACTCAAAGTGACATCTCAAAACTGTGAGTCACAGTATGGATGCAGATCTGTGTTGGAGGAGCACATTGTGTCCGTTACCCTCAAAGGAACAGCCAGGAGAGTCTGGCCTGTTGGAGAGGTTAGCGAACCGTTTCAGGGCCAAAACAGCTTGGCCAGTTTTCTGGAGGTTGAAAGAAAAAAAATGTAAAAGCAGCACTGCATGACTAACAAGCAAAGCTCCAAGTCTTATTTCTTAAAAGTTAAAATAAAAATAAAAAAATCTATCCTAAAGTTACGAAATTTTCAGTTAGATACCTTCCACTTGCGCCGGGCCAGAAAGCGCTTCATTTTGTCTTTCCTCAGGGATTTGGAGGGTCTGTAGGTCAGAGGGGTAAAAGAAGCCATCCAGGAGTGGGCGAGGGCCGCTGTGCACGACAGCCTGGCTCTGGAGTTAAAGTAAACAAATACAGAACAGTTTGTCTGATTGATTTTGCAAGATGATGCAATCAATAAGAAAAAAAACAGATAGGTCAGTGAAACCTTCGATCCTTTTTCAGCAGGGAGCTGATAAAGTCTTTGGCCTCATCAGAGATGTCCTCAAAACTCTCAGGGTCAAACTCAAATTCGGCAGCGGTCACAAGAGCTAAAGTCTCTGCTTCGTTGTTTCCTTGGAAGGGGGATTCTCCGCTGAGTCTGGATGACAAGACAGAATGAGTTATAGGCCTGCAGTTCCTCAAAGGAATACAGAAAAACTGATCTTGAATATATTGGGACAAAACCAGCAGATGGCGCTAAATCTGCCATTTTAAAACAGTAATAACTCTCAAACATGACAAAGAAATCTAAACTGGCAGTTTAAACAAAATATAGCCTAAAGTCTTTAAGTATTTTGTTCTGTTTGGATTAATTAAAGTAAAAACAAGCACCCTTCTGTAACTAAACCTACAAGATGAAGCAGATGACTCCAATGCTCCACATGTCTGTCTCCAACCCCACGGGCTCATAGTTGACCACCTCTGGGGCCACAAACTCCGGAGTGCCATGCATCACCAACACTGGTTTACCCTTCTCTGAAAAAGACAGACCATTCATTGACACACTGATTCAAATCAGAGTCAGACGTTCTGCTACAATGAGCCTCACAGGTTTGTCTACCTTTACTGAGCTCAAGCAGCTTTTATTTGTTTCAAACGCCGTCCAGGAATTCAGACATTCCCTGATCTTATCACGGCCGCAATCAATGTAGTTTTCTCACCTAGTTCCATGGCCAAGCCAAAGTCGATGATCTTGATCTGCGTCCCTCTGTGGTCCACGCAGACGATGTTCTCCGGTTTGAGGTCCAGGTGGATGATGTTCTGCTGGTGAACGTACTGCATGCCCTCCAGGATCTGCTTCATGTAGCGAGCGCTGGTGGGCTCCGTGTGCTCGAAGTGGTCGTCCACGATGCGCTCAAAGAGCTCGCCGCCTGCGATGCTACAGAGACAAAAAACAGCCGCTCAGGATCATGACGCAGGAAAATCCATGCATTGATCACTTCCAGGCTGGACTGTTGTAATTCATCATCAGGATGTTTAAAACCTTTAGTTGATCCAAGATTGTGCCACTTAGGAGATTCCTAGAGTTTTGCATGGTAACTGTCAGTTAACAGCATTTTCTCCTGCCGAACTTTTGGTTTCTGTCTTTGAAGCYGAGACTCTTTCAGCTTTTAAGACTGGGACACTTTCTTTTCTTTAAAATCCTATAATCAGTGTTGGCCTGGGTTTCCTGAGTAATCAGTTATGCTGCTGGAGGCTTAAACTGCCGGAGGACAAAACTGATCGCATTCCTTCCTCTGCTGCCGTCTCTACTTGCTCGTGTTGGTATTTACCATTATTACCATCTTTAGTGCGTGCGAGTGTTTGTTTTTGGTGACATTTGGGGGCAATTTTAAGACAAAACGCCTTTTTTGGGGACAACTGGGGCATTTGGGGACCTAAGTCAAGTCCCCGTTTGGTTTAAATGCCATTGGTGGGTTGGGGGTTGGGTTTAAGACCAAGGTGTGAATTGAGTTTGGGTTGGTTTTAGGGTCAGGAAGGTACCTGTGAGGTTAGCCTTAGGCTGTAGAAATGTAATGGAAGTCAATGGGATGTCCCTAAATGTATAGCTGGGCGAAACTGTGTGTGCGTGTTTGCGTGTGTGTGTGTGTAGGGGGAGGTTCTTGTTGTCGTTTTCCTTCCCATAGAAGCTACAATCATCTCATTCCTGTCCTCTCAAACCCCACCCAGCTGGTCATAGCACTGCTCGTTACATACCACTACCAATGTCTGAAACTCACATCAAGACAACCAAATAAAGATTTCTTACTACTCCATGATCATGGCCATCTCAGAGCGAGTCTCGTAGGCAGCCAGACACTGGACAATCTTTGGGTGGTGGAGCTTGTTCATTAACTGGATTTCTTGGCGAGCCACCGACTTGTCCTTGGAGGTTCGAGCTCGGTAGAACTTGGCCGCACCCTCTTGACCCGTCTCCTTGTGGGTCAATCTGTACACCTCGCCAAACTTTCCTCTGTTTGAAGGAGAAGCATTGTGAGAAACCCAGCCAAGAGGACTGGTTAGGATGTGAGCTTGTTAAAATAAAACCCTTGCTTACACTCCCAGCTTCTCATGCACGTTGTAGTGATCCCTGACCTTGTGTTTGGTGTCAATGGTCACAGTAATGTATGACTCCGGCTCTTGTTTCTTCTCCTCTTCAGGCACAAACACAAAAACAAAAAATAAAATAATAGTCACATCAAAAACATATTTCTGCCAGCTTATCACTCACTCCCAGTTGCCATCTTGACACTGTCAGACTCCTGGCTCGGCTCGCTGATCCCCACGGGGTTGTACGCTCTGACGCGGAACCGGTACTGTCCCAGAGGTTCCAGGCCCGAGTGGATGTGGAACGATGTGTTTTTACATCTACTTATTTCAGTCCAGCCCTCAGGCTTGTTGGGGACTTCTCGGCAGACCTCTACAATGTATCCCAAGATGGCTGTGCCTCCGTCGTAGCTGGGGCCGGTCCAGGAGAGAACCAGGGATTGGGTCGACAACCTGGAAACAATGGGCTGGGACGATGGCGGAGTGGGTCGGTCTGAGAAGACAAGACAAACAAACGTGGAGAAACTTTTATTGCCAGTTTAAGATGCTAAAGTGACATTTCCCCAAATTAAACATGTTTATACCATTAGTCCTGGTTTGGTGGTTTGCAACAAGAAGTTTAGTTTATTTACTTGGAAAGATGCAGTTAAACCTCACCTACAACACTGAGGGACACGGTGTGCTGAGCAGATCCATGTCTGTTCTGGACAACTACAGTGTACAAGCCTGCATCTTCTGGGACGGCCTGAGAGATCTCCACACTGCTTTGGGTCCTCGTCCCCTGAACTGAAATCCGAGGGCCTCCTGCCACCACCTGAATTGGAGGGAGGCGGCCAGAGGAGTWCAACAAAAGGATGAGGAGCTTTAAGAACTGGCGGACACAAATGGATTAACTCTTAAATCGTATCAGTTTGTAAGAGTTTTACTTTGCGTTTATTGTAAATCCAGCAGCAGGCCACAGGGAGAGAGGCGCTCTTGAACTCACAGTGTAGCCGAGTCTGCTCACCCACTCGAGCCTCAATCTTCTCCGGTGGGTTGAGGAATGATACAGGAGGCCCTGTTTTCATTAGACAAAGAAATTTTGCCAAAGTTAATTTAGAAAACAAAAGCTATTACCTTTAACTTCAGTTAGTTACTTGATGAGGATTTTCCCCAACTCACCTTTCTTAGTAGGACTAATGTTTGCTTGAAGGTTGGTGCCTCTGACACCTGTGAGAAATTAAGCAGTAGGTGAACTTACAGGTGTGCTCCACTGACAGTAGCTAACCAATCAGACGGCAGCAGTCATGTGTGGCTGCGAAGGCGTCAGTGAACTGAACTTGCAGCTTTTTTTTTCTGTGTTTTTTGGACTTAAACTACTTAAACATGTTTAAGTAGTTTGTAAGTTAAAGTATGTATGTATACATACTTTAACTCTTTACTTGTGAAGTCATTCTGCTTGATTAAGAACTGTTTGAAATGATTTTTGTTATTTTACAACTTTTATATTTTTCAAAACATATACACTTATTTACAAAAAGAATTCTCATAAAGAGTAACTGAGATCTCTTCATTTCTTTGAAACGTTGTTCTTTTTAATATCTAGTTTAGCATATTTCTTCATTTTTGCATGCTATTTTTAGCTTTTAGAATTTGGCTATTTTTGACATTCAGATAGCATTTTGCTACTTTTAACTTTAGGTTGGCCTTTTGCTATTTTTTGCTTTCAATTATTGTTTTTCTACTTGTAGCATTCGGCTAGTATATTGCTAATTTTGCTTTTATGTACGGTTTTGCTACTTTGTTAGCGATGTGTGACTTTTAGCTAGTGTTTTGCAATTTTAGCTAKCATTGCTACTTTTAGCTATATCGCACAACCTCTGACCTTTTAGCTAGAATAATACAATAAACTAGCTTTTTGCTACCATTAACTTTTAATTAGCTTTTGATAACATTTTGCTTCTAGACAGCATTGATGCTACTTCTAGCTTTTGGCAAGCATTTAGCTACTTCCAGGTTTTTTGTGATTTTCTACTTTATTCTACTTTTAGCTTTTTGCTCAGCTTAAGTTCATCATCAAATTTCAGTCATTCGGCATTTACTGCTCGACCTTTCTTGCCTCTTAATGAAAGTTTGACCTTTTTAAAGATATTTATCTTAGATATTACAATGAATAGGAGCAAATTTCTGAGTGTTGGAAAAAAATTTCAAGTGTGTATCTTTACCTTTTTCCTCTCTGTGTTGACTTTGCCCTTCAGCATTTGAGGGCAGTTTATTGTTTTGATGTGACGTTTCCTTGAACGTGTCACAGCTGCTTGTTCTGGACGTTTCTTTTGTTGCTGGTCCTTTTYGGGCAGAGTGACACATTGTTCATTGTCAACAGATCTTTTCAGTGATTACTGGTTTTACGGGTCTTTATCTCCCTCAGGAATTTGTAACCTTACCTGTAATTTGCAATAAACCACTGCTTGATGTTTTTCCTGCACTATTCTCGGCTGTGCAGGTGTACACTCCAGCTTTTCCATGTGAGCACTGAGTTAGGCTTAAAGTGGCAACACCTGTTTTGAAAGCATGACCTGAGTTCACTTCTACACCTRAATGCAAAGAAAGTTATGTAAGCTGATCAATCTTCAARTMAARCCATTTTGTCTTTGTTTCCTTGTTTTAATAACAGCATTTTTAAAAAAMCATTTACCATTGTGCAGCCAGGAAACCCTCATTGGCTCACTTCCTGTGATGACCCCACAAAACATGGCGTCACCCCCGTCGCAGACCAAGCAGTTCTGGAGTGGTTCTTTAAAGCGCGGGGCTTCCACAGACTGAACCTTTACCTGTTTGACACCTAATTGAGAAATTGTAGGAAAGAATAAATAAATAAATGTCACATTTATTTATCTGTCAGTCCTTGTTGTTGTCCTTTGCGCACCTTAAAAATCCTGAATCAATAATAATGTTTTTGCTGTTTGTGTGTCTTAAGTTGTAATAAAATATCTTATAAACCAGTGAACCGATTTTAATGAAACTTGCAAAAAAATCAATCTTTGAATCATTTAAACCTAATAAACATCTGAAATCAACTCAGTTCATAATGGCTGCCAAAGTTAGACAAACAAAAATGGCTGTAATTCAGTTAATTTTACTGATATTTCACTAAAACTTGTCATGATGGTAGTATGTAGCTGATAGTCACTCACAACAAATACCAGAACAGATCACTTCAGATATTTATAGATAGATATAGATATAGTTTTTAAGGTTTGAACAAAATGACTTTTGCAACAGTAANAGACGAAACGTTTCATTAGAGAAGAACCCGTCCAGAAGACCTACACAATTTTTTTCTTTTTGATTTTTTACCTGGATTACTGAGATGCATCAGGACGTCTTATAAACAAGTGAACCGATTTTAATGAAACTTGCAAAAAATCAATCTTTGAATCATCTAAACCTAATCAACATCTGAAATCAACTCAATTCATAATGGCTGCCAAAGTTAGACAGAGAAAAATGGCTGTAATTCAGTTAATTTTACTGATATTTCACTAAAACTTGTCATGATGGTAGTACGTAGCTGATAGTCATTCACAACAAATACCAGAACAGATCACTTTAGATATTTATAGATATAGATATAGTTTTTAAGGTTTGAACAAAATGACTTTTGCAACAGTAATCAAGGCACAGATTTATAATTGTAGCCGTATTTGATAAAGCTGAATATTTTAAAGATGCGATTAAACAAGTGAGTGGTAGAGTTTGGTTTGGGCTTTGTTGTTGTTTACAAGCATTTTCCACCATTAACTCTGATCATTTGGTGCTGGAATGTTGGAAGTGGACAGATWTKAATGAAACACKMAGAAAGCACWCATTGGCTCCAAACTCCACAGCTGTGTTTCTGCAACAATTCCCCCAGAATTCTTTGACTCCTTATCTAATCACAGAGAAACTAAATCGTGTCACTTTGAAGTTGCGTCAGTTGTTGTTTTTTTATCTGTTTTCGGGGTTAATAAAGGTTTGTGGCATTACATTATTTTGATGTTACACACCCAAAAAGGAAATAAAGTAAACATGATCAGGCGTACGAGCTCAATAGGCCATAATCTGATATATTTTAAAAGAAGCTAGGCCAGAACAGAAAACAACTCTGCTTTTTATCCCCCTATTTTCTAAAAGCAAAATGAAACAAAACATTTAAAAGTTCAGTTTGAAGTTTTACCTGTTGCAGATGAGAGCCCCAGTTTGTTGTTTCCTGTTATTTTCCTGCCACTGGTTTCCAGTCCATTCTGCTTCCTCTCACAGCGCCTGAGGGCCAGGCGAAAGGTGGACACAAATGTCTTTGGGACGTCACCATTCTTGTCCATGTTGGGAATCCAAAATATCAGGTCGGCAACTGAGATTCAAGCTCTTTCTCATCAGCTGTGGCCCCCTCTTCCTCTGGTTTTAGCTCAGATTATTTGACCGGGTGTGAAGTCTAGGCTCTCCATGTTCTCCCTGTCTGTGTTGACACATCCTCTGTGATGTTGTAACAGAAAAAAAAAAAAAAGAGGGGAGGCTTTTTGTTTTCTCTCTGTCCCAAACTAAACAAGAAACAGGCAGTTTTATCAGAAAGGCCAATCAGAAACATACATGTCCATCCCCCACTGCCCCCTCTGTACTGAGAACAGGAGGGAGAGAGAGAGAGAGAGAGAGAGAGAGAGTAGGAAATGTGTGGGTGAGTGAAAACATTCAATCTGAGGCAAAACAAGGAGAGTAACAATAAAGAAGAATTAAAAAGTTACAGTTTACCTCCAAGAAGTAAAATCTCCTCTTTCAAAACCTTCTCACTTTGCTCCATTGTCTGCTTCTTTTATCCATTWTTCTTGATTCCTCCTAAACAAGACACCGTTTCTCCCAGTGAACCTTCTGCAAACTGCGGCGAGAGAGAGAGAGCCACTCGGTCAGAGTTACAACATGAAACAAGACGAGCAAGTAGAGCAACTCTGTGACCGTTCAGTGTGACAGGTGAATCCCAGAAGGAGAAAGGAATCACTTTTTAGAGCTGCTGGTTCAGACTGAAGAAAGAAATGTGGAGAACTACAAAGATCCCTTTAAATTAAAGACTTTTACTGACATTTTTAATAAATAAGTTGCTTGTTCTGCGTGTCTGACGCACTAACTTACCTGTTGTTGTGAACATTCTTTAGCCACAGGCTAATGTGCTCTTCTTTATTAAAAGATGAGGTGAATGATGGAATTTATTTTTTTGCTTGTTTTGTTTTACAGTAACTGTGAAAACTTCATCAGCCACCACTGGAAGGTGAAGGCCGATCAACACAAACAGGAAGTGCCTGTGGCATGCATTTCCTTCAAAGAAAAAAGCTATATATTTATGAAACTTGGCATAAAACATACAATTTTAAACATTTTGTCTCATAACTGGCATATTTTCTTTTTAATTCAGCTTGGACGAAACAAACAGGAAGTGACATCAAAGGGGATCTCTTTAAGAAATCAAATTCTCTGGACTTTGCTTATTAAAGCAATATTGTTTGAACTCTGGCACTTCTTCGTTTATCACTGATAGTGACTCAAAATAATCTGAAGAAACATCAGATTCTTCTCTACAGTCTATCCATTGTAGTAATGCTCTGTTTACATCCAGACTTTCCACTTTGACATCACTTCCTGTTACTTCACATGTGAATATCTCAACACCTGTTCATCTCAGTGGCGTGAAATGTTTTTTTGTAATAAGTCATTAGTGTTATCTTTCCAAAAAGGCATTCATATTTTTTTACAAAAATTTGATGTCACAGGCACTTTAAGCTTCAAAACTATCACTATCTTTTGTAAAACCCTTCAACAGTTCTGCTGATTGATGTGTAAATTTAAACAAAAGTTTTTTGCCTGAAGACAAGCCGTAACAAAATAGAAAACAGCAGAAATAACAAGATGTAATCTTGTTTTACAGAGGTGTTTACAAGTATGTAAAGCAGGTTGTCCATCCCGCAGGTTTTAGATGTTTCTTTGTTTCAGCACACCTGATTTGAATAAACAGGTTATTGACAGGCATCTGCAGAACTTTACAAGGTATTTCAGTTACTGAATCGGGTGTGCTGGAGCAGGGAAACAGGTAAAACACGCAGGGTAGCAACCCCAGACTGGACATTGTAAAGAAGCACATCCTGGAATGTGGGGCAGGCCCATTTTTTATTCCCACCTCTAACAACTCTCTGACCCATAAAGCAGATAGAGCACCAGGAACAAGGAAGCTGAGCTGAATGCCAGAAAACAGATGCAGCTTTGTAATGTTCATCATTTATTTATTTTCTTTAAAGCTGGATCATTTTTCAGGCTTGCATATCCRAAACAAAAATAAACAAACTGAAAACGTTGAATTCCACGGAAAATAATAAAAAATAAAAATCCAAACAGAGCGTCTGCAAATAGAAATGTTTTTTTATGGTATAAAATAATTGGCTTTGATATTTCTTTTGGATCAGTTACATTTTCTCTCTTTTTTTTATTTTACTAAAAAACAAATGAAAAGAAACATTAAAAAGTTCAGTCTGGTGCCAGAGCCTTAAGTTTTATAGGTCTCACCTTGTGTTTGTACAAAAAACACATTTATGTTTTGCCAAGTCCTTGGAAAATTACTGCTAAAGAGAAAAGTGTTGCATTTAAAAGAAAAAAAAGCAGGATTAATTTGTGTTCTTTGGCAAAACAGACCACATGATTCCAGAAAACATCCCATCTGTTGTTGGTTTTGCTTCTATCTGGTGGATCTTTTTCATCTTGTTTTTGAGGCTTGAGTACCCTGCATTAGTGGATAGCGCCGCTTTGCAAAAGCACATCTGCATTCCAGCTGTCAGAAATATGCCGATTAATGACAGTTGAAATGTACGACTCCACAGTATCCGCCTCTTCACAGTGACATGATGGACTGAGTCATTGTTTTCTGTGTTGCGACTGACATCAGTCAAAACTACACGAGGCCTGTTGTTCATAACGTTTTCACACAAACTCCATTTCCAAGATTTGAACTATTCCTGTCTGTTTATTTGTGCTTCTTTGATCTTTTCAGGGAAATCTGTTCGCCCCACAGTTTGAATCAGCATCCAAATATTCTGCATTTTTCCCATGTACAGAACCATTGCTAGGAAGTGATGGGACTACAAAAATACACCATTGTAGCTCTCGCGTTGGTTAAACTTCCAACAATGAATGTATCAAGCATGACATCACCCCTGCCTTGCTGAGTACAGTTAATCTCAGCCAGTCCATTCTGTAACGTTCACCCATCTTTCTGCAACATTGTCACTACAGCCCATGAGGCATTTTTCACTGTTCACAGCCACCCAGCCCCCTCTTCTTCCCCTGATAATTGCTCTTATCGTGCTGAAGTCCTTCGCAGTTTTGACCAAAGTCTTTTGGAATTCCAAACAGGAAAAGCATTTCGTCGTGGGAAGGACAAAGTCCTCTCTCTCTGAGTACTCCAACTATGGTAGGGGTTTTACTTCCTGTTCTCATGGAGGCCTTGGAAAACATGCCACTTCAGAGTAAATCATTATCCTTTCTGATTCCCGGCCGACATTCCCTGTGAGGCACGAAGACTCCATTAGTCCATCCCTCCCATCACAATGGGACAAAAGACAAGAGCAGTGAAGCATTGCTGACATTGGCTGATTGGTTCAAGGTGTCTGGGTGGTTGGAACAGGGGGACAAGTGCGCCCTCTTGTGTAGCAAATTACACACAAATTGTTCATAAATCCTGCATTTATAATCTGCAGAGTGAAATTCTGACGACAGCAATTTCAAACTTTCATCCACATCAGAGAAATCTTTCAGGGTAAAACTTCTTAAATTACCCAACATTGCATCTGTTTTGTTGTTTCTTCCACAAAAAGCTAGGAGTCTAAAAAAAAAACCCATCTGAAACTGTGCAACTGCAGAAAGCAGCCCAGTCTCCTCGCAGGGCAGCGGTCTCTGGCGTGAACTCTAAGAAACGCTCTGAAGAGATGGAAGCAGAAGAAGATTTGTGGAACAGAGAAGACGTTCACGCCTCCCTGGAGCTGATGGAGACGGCTCTGCTGCAGCCAGGGGCCCGTGGAGGCGCTCCAGGTTTCCTGCAGCTGCTGGAGATCYAAAAGCTCAGTTTGCTCTGTGACTGAAAAATTTCAGCATTTCTTTATGAAACTATAAACTTTTGTAAGTTTTCTTTTTTTTTTTTTGGTAATTATGTGAAAAAAAAAACAATAAATTGTGTTGCAGGATGATGCAACAGTGTTCCATCTGAAAGACTTCCTCAGATTAATTCTGTAATTTTGAAGACTAATTTTTTTTATTAGTAGTAGTAGATTATTGTATTTTATTGCCCCCTGAGGGAAATTTGTCCTGGACAAAGTACTGCACAGTTGCCACATTTGTAAGGAACATGCAATTGTGGGATGAGCAGCAGAGCTGTGGGTTGAGCACATAAATCTTTGCCAAACAGCTTCTTTTGCTGTTGCTATTGACACTTGTTTTGAGCATCAAAACAAGTACTGTTCTAGTACAGCCAGGCGCTGCCAATCAGGTGTCCGGTGAGATTTATTGCCAAGAAGCATTGTTACAGCAAAGAAATAATCTACAGAACATAAAAGTCCTTACTTTTTGTGATAYGTACGTAAACAAAATTAAACAAAGCAGCTTTTCACAGCCCTTGAGTTCACAGTCAGGACCTCGCTGTGGGTCATAAAATCACCAGGTTTGAGGTCCTGAAAGGGGCTTTAAAAAGCAAATACAATTTAAAATTTATTCCAACCAGCATAATTTTACTAACATTRCCATTAAAGGTGGTGGTTAGGGGGATGTATTTGTCATGGTCTGAGTGATTTCTCTTTTGTGGTTGTTTGTGTATTTGCTTTATGTCTCCTGCCAGCTTGCTTTTCTTTCCTTCAGTCAGTTAACCATTTTCACCTGTAGTCTCTCCTTATCAGTCCAGCATCAGTCCCTGCTTTTTTACACTATATTCAGTCCTTTGTCACCACCCATCAGTTCAGCATTGCCATTCCTCCCTGTGTGTTTCTGGTTCTTCTCTCACCGTTATTATTTGTTTTGCAGCCACGCCGGCCTTTTGCTTTTTCTTTCTTTATTAATAAACAGTTTTACTTTGAGTGTCATCCTTGGTCCTTTTTGCCAACAAACCTCACAGAATGCTGAACTCACGCACCCAGTAGACAGGGGTTTTTTTTTTTTTTTTTTTGGATAAAACCCGACACATCTAAATCCTCTCCTCTTCTTGTGAAGGAAGAAGGGGAGATGGATCTCCTGGGGCATTCGTCCAAGGAGTGAACCTTCTCCCTGGGTGACGTGTCTCAGAGTGTCCCACGATCTCAAAGTCTCCCATGGTCTTGTTGCTTAGTGCATGGCAAGCCCCGGGTCGCCCACCAGAACTCTTGATTCATGTCCATCCTCTATTGAGACTATTTGTGTGTTTTTTATCTCAGGGTTTTCTCCTGTCAGTTGTTTTTTCGGTTCATTGATCTTGATGTAATTGTTTTTCTTGTGCCCTCGATTCTGTTTATTCCCCTTAGTTAGTTGGAGTTTAGTTTCGCTCCCTCTATCCTGTCAGTGCCCCTTCCTCCCACCCGAGTCTGAATGTAGTTTTGGACGTCATGCCTTGAGGGGAGGGGTCCTGTCGTAGTCTGAGTCCCTGGTTTCTCTTTTATGGTTGTTTGTGTCATTGTCATGTCCCGCGTCCATTTATTTCTTGTACTTGTGTTTTCCAATGTCTCCTGTCAGCTTGCTTTGCTGTCCTTCAATCAGTCAACCATTCACACATGTTGTCGCTCCTTATCAGTCCAGCTGTCTCCATTAGCCTCATCAGTCCCTGCTTTTTATATACAGTCTAGGGTTGCACCGATATGAAAATTCCAGTTGATATCAATGTCCGATATTATTATTGGTGTTACGGCTGATAATCAAAGCACACAAATATTTATATACATATATACACAAATACATTTGTCTTTTATCAATACTATAAAAACGACCAGACTGCTAACATGGGTCTCTATTTTAGTTATTCCTGGCTGTGCAGCGTCACTGTCACTATCATGATCAAACAGATACTGCTCGACCAACCATTTCCCTTCCCAAAACAGAAACACAAAGCTAAAAAGTGGGAAATCAAAATCAGACATTAATATCGGCCCAGTTTTACTTATCAGACCGATATTCTAAAAATAACCAATTTTGGGCGATACCGATATTAATGCCAATATATTGTACATCCCTAATTCAGTCCTTTGTCACCACCTGTCAGTTCAGCATTGCCATCCCTCCCCATGTATTTCTGGTTGTTCTCTCACCTTTATTGTAAGTTTTTGCTGCCACGCCGACCTTTTGCTTTTTCTTTCTTTAATAATAAACAGTTTACTTTGAGTTTCCCAGGTTTGTCAGCATCCTTGGTCCTTTTGCCAACAAACCTCACAGTAGTAGCCCTTGTTTATTAACATTTTAGGCACAGTTTGAGTAGTTCGACCAAGGATATGTGGGACTGCTGTCTTGAACATGGTTATTTTGGGGATCAGAAACTAAAAGGTTTATTTAAACGAACCATTTAGGTCTCTTAAAGTTTCTTCTCAGCAAATAATCAGTGGTGCTACGAGTTGGTAGCTTTCAGTATCAGTCCATTTTTAGAAGGTTACAACCAGGAGTTAAATGGTATTATTACAAGTTGGCACAATGCAAATATTGTTGAAAAAGGAACGTCATATTTTCATCTGATACATACATTTAACACTTATCAGGCCTGAAGGCTCATTTTCATACAGTCATATGACCCAGTCAAACCAAATTAGAGCTCAGACGTTTGTGCCACACTTGAAGCAAAGTCTACAACGTTCTACAATTTAAAGCCAAATTAACCTCTCCTTGATCCACAATGAGCGGCTGTTGCAGCATCAAATGTTGTTTCATTTTCTTCAACACCATCTTCTTGGTAAGTAAAATCAATCATTTATTATTTGGGTAATTGTGTTGAGACAAGTGATCTGGTCAATAAAAGGCTAAGTTTGGAAAGAGCAGCCTTTATTTGCTGTTATTTATTAGTAGAAACTATTTAAAAATGCTAACTTTAGGATTGTTTTTGATGAAATGCAAATAAGATGTAAAAGCAAAATAGGTGTGTAAAAGTTTGACAATGCTTCGTTTTCCAAAATGTGTTCTGATACTATATTTTGCAACAAAACTATGTCAGATGGGATTGATTTGTGTAAGAAAATGCAAAAAAAAAAAAAAAAAATTAGAAGTTTACATTTACTGTAGTGCAACACCAAAAAAAAATGTGAATAGTGTTAAATGTAGAATTAATGAATGATTTGCAAATCTCACAAACTCGKTATATATTGCACATAACATATGATATAGCATGTGCAATACAATCTTATCAGTTTTACCACCTGTGGAATACTGTACTTATACTTTACTCGCCCTGCCTGCATCGTTATACTTTACTACAGTGTTCATCATATTTTACTTGTGTATTGTAAATATTACATTGAAATGGGTTGTCATTTTTTAATGTGATTTGGTTTTTTTTCTCATCCTAAGAATTTCATTGCATTGATTTGTGTTAACCCGCATATGACAATAAAACAACTCAATCCAATTTATATTTTCTTCACATAAATAAATAAATAAATAAATAAATAAATAAATAAATAAATAAATAAATAAATAAATAAATAAACAAACAGGAAATATATTGAATGTTGAAACAAAAACATTGTATCATTTTAGGAAAAAATGCTAAGGTAATTAATATAAGACATATTGCATATGTGAGGCAGGCACTGCTTAGCCACTACTGCATCCATGATAACAGCCGTAGAAGAGTTCAGGAGTTGACTTAAACTTGTACATTTGGTTTTTAGGCATCTGGAGTTGCTCTGATTATCATTGGATCTCTGCAGTATCCAACCTATTCCCAGATTAGTGCCTTTGTAGGGATTGGCTTGTCTAAACTTGCCATAACCCTCATTGTCGTGGGCGCCATCATCACGGTTGTGTCCATCATTGGTCATATTGGTGCATTCCTTAATAATTCCTCCATGATGACTTGTGTGAGTACTTTATGCTTCTAAACAAGGTGGAGATCATTTCCTTACATGTTTRTCTTTAATACAACGCAAGATTATTGAGAATGATTTTTTTTTAATGTTTGTTTCATTGAATAGTTCATCTGTATCCTGATCACTGTCATCCTTTTGGAGATCCTCGCAGGAATTGTCTTTTATGTGTTTCGCAGCAGGGTGAGATATTTTAATCCCTACCGCAGGGAATTATTTTAAATTCCAATCAGCATAAAGAAAAATCAGCATCCTTTTGATAGTATATGCTAGAGGTGATGTTGTTTTAACTAAAGCAAAGTTTAATCCTCTTCTCTCTACAGATCCTCCAGATGACCGTTAGTTTCGACATCAAAACGATGAGTGCATCCAACCTGGAGAACATCGACGGAATTCAGGAAAAGGTGACATGCACAGCTTGGTGTTTGTAAGAAGACAGAAGAGATTAGCAAAAATAATAGAGCCGATGCTTCCTAACTTCTGTTGCAGTTCCAGTGCTGTGGTGCAAACAGTTACACTGACTGGTCCCTGATGGGAATATTGGGAAAGCAGAAGGGCGTGCCAGATTCCTGCTGCCAGCAGAAAAAGAGAGGCTGTGGACAGGACAAGAATGAAATACACAAAAAGGTCTGCTGGGAGATCTCCTCTTGAATATCTTGAGCTGTTTTCCGAAAAACAACTCGCCTTCTCTTCCCCAGGGATGCTTCAAAGTTCTCAAGGGCTTTCTGGCCAAGAATCTGGTGTGGGTCGGTTGTATCTGCATCGTTCTTGGAATCACAGAGGTGAACGGCTGAGTTTGTTTTGCAAAGGTTTTCTACAATGACATCAATGAAAAAAAATACAAGTTTGAAAAAGTCAAACATATAGATGCAAGCCTTTTTTTTTGCATCCCCTAGAAATCTGAAAAGACCTGGTCTCATCTGTACTTAGAAAAAAGTGGTTTTAACAGAGGATAATTAATGGACACACAGGCAACATATGGCCTGAGGGCTAAAAGCGGTGCTTGAACAATGTCCATATGGTTTATCCTTAAATGTAAAAAAAACCAACAACTTTAAAATAGAATTAATCTTTTTTTATGGTGGTGGTCAGAGGGGGCGGTGGCGCAGTATGGCAGCCCCGCCTCTGTCAGTCTGCCCCAGGGCAGCTGTGGCTACAATGTAGCTTACTATCATCAGTGTGTGAATGTGAGTGTGAATGAATGATGCGTGAAAATTGTAAAGCGTCTTTGAGGGTTTTGAAAAGCGCTATACTGTATAAAACTAATGCATTACTATTATTATTATTATTATTATTATTATTATTATTATTATTATTATTATTATTATTATTATTATTATTATTATTATTATTATTATTATTATTATTATTATTTATCATAGAAACTTAAGTCTAGTTAAACTTCTTGAGCAAACGTTTGGAATAAAAAAGCCCAAAACTATTTTTTTTACACCTGGTAAGTCATTGTTTGTGTTTCCTGAACTAAACTGTTTTGCATTTGTCTGTTACAGATTTTTGGAGCCGTACTTGGCATATGTTTGTGTCTGAACATAAAACAGAAGAACTATGAAAACCTCAGCTGATCCGTAAACAGCACTGTTTGCTTTTCAGTTATGAATAAAGATGTGGCTGGAAGCCTTCATGCTACTTTATGCTTATCATTGGTGTCTATTTCTGCAAAGTATCCAATAAAGAGAATCCATAATGATTAAAAAAAAAAAACATGCAACTTTAGCCTGGCATTTAAATTGTTTCCTTACTGTGGATATTGTTCACCTCACGTACTGTGATAAAATGCATTACAACAAAAATATAGGATAAAATATGTGCAATCATCATATTCAAACTATTTTAAAATTATCTTAAAGGTTTACTGACAATAAACTTCATAAAAGTTCTCCAGAAGCCCTACCCATTTCCTGGCAGCCTTTTTAAAATGCTAAACTACATTTCCCAGAAGCCTCAGCCGGAAATGCGTCCTGCTGTAAAATCTAGTCGAACGTGTGCGCGTGTGCTGTAGGAAGCCGATTGAAAAGTAGAAATTCACGAACATTCGGACTCAAAATAAAGGTAAAGCTGCACATTTATCTATTTAGAAAATTTTTGACTAATGTAAGACTTGATTAATCGTTTTTTATTTACGTTTTGAGACTAGGTAAAGGACTGGTTCAGTTCAGTTTGTTGGCGACAGGCTAGCTGAGTAGCTCTCTTAAAACTGATTTGTTATTTGTCATAGTAGATTTATAGAAATGACTCGGACTTAATTATTAAAATGAAAGTTATTTAAAGTGCGTTTTGAGTTTACCAAGTTAGATTTAAACTCTTATACACAGTGGGCTATTCACAATGTTCATTGTTTTGTTTGTCAAGCAGCATGTCAGAGTCACTAATACAGAGAATCAAGGAGCTGGAGGCAGAGCTGGAGAAGCTCAGGTCCCAGCTGAAGGAGAACAGCGGAGCAGGAGACATGATGTCCAGCTCATCATGTCCTAATGAAAACACCGATGACAGCAGGTCTGACGGAGACACCAGGAGTGGTAAAAAAGACAGAAAGAAATTTGGTAAAGAGCGCCCCTTTGACTTCACTGCACACCCCCGGCGCCATGTAGCTCTCAGACTGACCTACCTGGGGTGGGCCTACCAGGGGTTTGCTGTCCAGGAGAACACGGACAACACGGTGGAGGCCAGGCTCTTTGAAGCACTGCTGAAGACTCGGCTGATTCAGGACAGACAGAGCTCCAATTACCACCGCTGTGGGCGCACTGATAAAGGAGTCAGTGCTTTTTCCCAAGTAAGGATGTCAAATTTACAATCTGTGCAGACGGATATAACACGTCATAACAGATCGTTTTTGTCTCCACTTCAGGTCATTACCATCGACTTGCGCTCCACACAGTTTTGTGGAGGTCCAGGTGTCACCCTGCCTGAAAATGTCCACGCCAAGTCAAAAGACTGCACCGCCGAGCTTCCGTACGTAAAGATGCTGAACAGAGTGYTGCCGCAGGACGTTCGTATCCTGGACTGGGCTCCAGCTGCGGAAGGTTTCAGCGCACGCTTTGACTGCAAATCCCGCACATACCGATACTACTTCCCCCGAGGATCACTGGATGTGGCGTTGATGGCGGAAGCTGCCAAGAGGTTTGTGAAGGCGACACTGAACGACGGAATGCTGGTTTCATCCTCTTTTGATTTTGACTCAGAGACCTCTCGGTGCTCAACAGGTACGAGGGGACTCATGACTTTCGCAACCTGTGTAAAATGGACGTGGGGAACGGAGTCCTGCAGTTTGAGAGGACCATTCTGTCAGCCACGATCCAGCCTGTGCATCGCAAACTTGAGTCCAGCACAGACCAGTATGATCTGTTTGTGTTTGAGATCAAAGGGTTAGCCTTCCTTTACCACCAGGTATCAAAATTAATTACTCTACATTCTATTTTTGTCGAAAAATGTAACATTTGACTCATTCAAAACCTCTGCATTCATATGTAAAGAGTATTTCAGGACTTATGGTCTGTTTTTACAGTTAATTATTTGTTTTGCTGCAGGTACGCTGCATGATGGCAGTTCTTCTTTTGATTGGACAAAAGCTGGAATCTCCAGACATAATTGATCAACTTATGGATGTTACGAATAACCCTAGGAAGCCCCAATACAGGTGAGGTGTTGTTAATACCGCTTTTTATTTTTTCTATAAAGTGTTTTTTAAAAAAAGTGTAAGCATGAGTTTTTTGTTTCGTCTGGCGCGTAGCATGGCGGTGGATTATCCTCTGGTGCTGTACGACTGCCACTTCGAAGGCTTGAGCTGGCAGCTGGAGGCAGACGAGGTGAACCACGTTTTGTCGTCGCTGCAGCAGCACTGGACTCAGAGCGCAGTCAGAGCTCACGTTCTGCACGGGATGATTCGAGGTTTGGAGGAAAGAGGTGAGAAGATGATGGAGGTTAATGGTATTTTGTTTGTGCATCAACAACATTTGGAATCCGTCTGTTAGAAATGATCACTATAAAAAGGATGTACTTTTTTCCCTCTGCTGTCACTCAACAGGTGGCGTGTCTTCTAATCATTGCTGGCTGGTGGAAGGCAGCAGACAGAAAAACTACCGCCCGCTGTTGCAGCGACCATGCTGTGAGAGCCTAGAGTCCAGGATAAACCATTTTGTGAAAAGAGGCCGACTGGAGCGTGAGGAAGGGGGAAATGGAGGTGAAACGGTGCACAGAGGCAAAAGATCCAAACACTCCCACGGTTCCTCCTGCCTGCTGGACACCTCTGGCACACCAAAACAAAACAGTGATCAGAAGATGGAACTTTAGTTGTCATTARAAATATTATTATAAAACGGACTTACTATATTTTATTTTACTTTATGAAAAAGAATTTTGTGTGTGTGTGTCATTCATGCAAGTATTTTGCTTTGAAATAAACACTGTTGAGGAAGTTTGTGTCACTGAGCTGGCCAGGGTTGGGAACTTGTTTTCAGGCGGAACTAATGTTAATGCGAGGAGAAAGGTCGTGGATCTTTTGAAGTGGCGCACGAGAAGCTACGAAGCTAGGTTGTTAGCACAAAACGGAGTGCAGCTTAAGAGTTGCACACAGAGGCAATTTATTGCAAGGCTGCCTCCAAACAGTTTATATCTTCTGCTGTCTTTACTGTAGCTTCTTTAAAAATGGCGGCGGTGTCGTTTAACCGGTTGTTCGAGGTCGTTTCCACTTGAATCAACTCCTGTGCTAAAGTTAGCCTGTTAGCATTGGCTTGGTTTTTGCAACTGTGAGCCTGCAGGGATTTCTCCTGAGCTTCAGCTGTTTGAAGGAATCTGAAGGAGTCCAAAAGAGGTAAAGCCATAAAGAAATAAGTCACAAACGACTGTCGCAACATTACTCAAGTTTGGCAAACAACCAGTAGTTTATTTAGAAATAAGAGCTTGTTGTCTTGCCAGGGAGGGTGTTGAACTTATTACTTTAAAATGTGTTATTTCGAACTGTAAACCAGTTTAACAACTAGCTACACTGATTAAACATAACCACAATGCAATTTATTGTTTCATCGACAGGGGGCGTGTCCGGTGGAAATAATACAAAAACATCGGTTCGACATATGAGCTAATTTATACTCATCTCATGAGCAAATCATCCAAGATTTGCGGGTATTCATTATTTTTCTGAATCAAAATTAAGCATACTTTGGGGCTTGAAGGATATATTACAAAAAATAAAATAAAAACATTCAGTAATCAACAACCTTTCAAAAATATTTGGATTCTTAAAATTTGTATTGTTTTGTCAGGTTAACATTTTATTTAAAGTGATTTGCTCAAATACCTGAGATCTTTCTAGAATCATTTTAATATTTCAACACATTTTAGGACTTGTATATTTAATATGTAGATGTCAGGAATAAATCGTGCCTAAAAAGTATAAAGATGTGCTGATAAGCTGTCCTTGTTTAACAATGTAAAATACAACAAATATAATAAATCACCCAGGTATAATAAAAAGCAGTAAAACCTCAGTCTAATGAACATAGTTAAATGCTGCACAAACACGTCTTCCATTTATTCGTAAAAATACTTTTATCCTTGTTCTTTTTGTTCTCCAGTTTTATTGTAAGGGTCTGGGAATGTAGAGCCAAATAATTTCAAACCGTGGTGTGGGGACTTGAGTGTTGCCTGTTTGCTGATGTTTATTTTTGTTTTTTATCCCAGAAAATTGTTAGATTAAATTTGAACAATATCCACAAACCAGCTCTTCTAAAGTTTCTCTCTTTTACATCTTTAAAATTTCTCTAAATGGAGGGGACTTAACATCATTATTTTAATGACATTGCCTGGCTATATCTCTCTGTCTCTACTCTAAGATGTACCTGGTGGGACTTACAGGAGGCATTTCCTCAGGAAAAAGCACTGTGTCTTCAATGCTGCGGGAGCTCGGCTGCCCCATAATTGATGCTGATGTCGTGGCAAGAAAAGGTCAGTAGATGTACTTCACTGTAAACCCAAAGAGACTGCAAAACTCTGGATGAATTTTTTTGCCCAGGAGCATCAGCCACTTGAAGTTTTTTTTAGGCCACTTTCTCTCAAATAAACCAGGTTCATTAAGACAAATGCTTGGAGAAGAATGGATGAATCATGAGAGATGTCTCTGCTGACTGCGGGAGTGATGTCTTTTAGTGATGTAGCGCAGATAAAAAGGTCATAAATGTGGGTTTACAAGCACACTGCTGTGTGTGGAACATGAAATATGGCATTATGCAAACTGCATAGTGAGGTGATGTGTCTCTTACAAAAACARAAATTATTTTTCTTTCCTTTTAAGTCTCATAAGTTGCTGCCACGTTTTGAACACTTTCCTATTACATTTTGTGTATTATATGGTTAATCGTGTAAAAGCACGCCAAATGACTTTTTTCTCTGTATCAGTCGTGGARCCGTACACCCCTGCCTATTCCCGCATCATCTACCATTTTGGGCTCGAGATTCTTCTGGAGAACGGGGAGATCGACAGGCAGAAGCTGGGTCAAATCATCTTCGCCGACGAGGAGAAGAGGAGGCTGCTGAACTCCATCACCCACCCAGAGATTCACAAAGCAATGCTCAAAGAGATCCTATTCTACTTCCTTAAAGGTGAGAGGCAAATGGATGTTTTTCAATTCAATTCATAAATACTTTATTGATCCCAGAGGGAAATTAGGTTTTTTTTTGGCTTGCTTTGTGGTTTTAAAAAGGAAAGGCGGACAGTTGAAACCATAGGTTTTAAACTGGGGTCTGTTTGCCTTATCTTTGGGGTCCTCAAAAAAAATCCTATAAATTCTTAATTTGGTTTTTATTTTTATTTTTAATCATTTGGGGAGCAATGCACTAGTAAACAAACATACTAAATCAAACCAAACATAATATTCCCATGTCATTTAGGGGCTAAAATGGCAAAACAGCATGGGGTTTATGATTGGGTCCCTGGAAATTGCTCACCCTTGTAAGGGGTCCCCAGACCCAGAATGTTTGAGAACCTCTGGTTTAAACAATATGGCTAGGAAATGAGTCTCTTTGAGGCAGGAGTGTCACTAGGTTTTAAGGACAAGGGGGGGCCTAGCTCCCAGGAGACACACAGAATTTTTGTATATTATATACTTGTGTGTGTGTATTATATATATA
>NW_013952445.1:1842129-1861921 GCF_001266775.1 Austrofundulus limnaeus
GGCTCCAGCCCCCCTAAAATAGGCCTAGTGATGCCACTGCTTTGAGGTAATTCTAAAATCTATTAGCAATGAAACAATCCTTAAAAATATAAATATTTTGTCTTTTGTGCTTCAGCCAAAACATAAGTTCCTTAATTTGWATGCACAATTTATGTGTAATTGAACTTCATTGGATTTTGTGCAGAGTGTAAATGTGCTGACGCTACTTATTTCTCCCCAGGGTACCGCTATGTGGTCTTGGACGTGCCCCTCCTCTTTGAGACTAGACGACTCACTAAGTTTCTGAACCACACTGTGGTAGTTTACTGGTAAGACCACTTTTAAGTCAGTTTTCTTCAGATAATTGGATATTTTAAGGTTTGTTTTTGACATAAACAAGTTGTTAAAACCGGTTTTGTGAAATGCTGCTACCCTTCTCTGAATGTTTCTGTCTCATTAGTACAACTCCCTGCTTTCCAGAAAAATAACCCAACTTTTTCCATTCTTCGATTCCGTTCCAGCGACCCTGCCACTCAGCTGCAGCGCCTGATGCAGAGGGACGGCCTGAACCAGGAGCAGGCCGAGCAGCGTGTGGCYGCTCAGATGCCACTTAACGAAAAGCGCGGCCTGGCCAGTCATGTCATCGAGAACTCGGGGAGCCGGGAGGACACCCATCGGCAGGTTTTGAGGCTGCACACGAAGCTGGAGGACTCCATGGACTTCCTTTTAGTGAGGGTCATCGCCATCGCTGCCACCGCCGGTCTGGGTGGGATACTTCTCTACGCCGCCAAGCTCCTCTTGTCCTAACAGAGCTGTTGGAACGAGGGTTCAACATAAGATGAGCTCAGATGGGAGACTGTGAGTAGAGTCAGAAAAAAAAAAGTCAGGTCGATGGCACTGATGCAATTTACTGTGAAATTACTTTCACAGCACCTAGCACTACAGCGCAGCGGTGTGGCATTTTATGTTGACAGTTTAACACACAGCTTAGGAAACTCACTGACAAATGAGGTTTAGTGTGAAGGGTTTTTATGTGCAATGTTGTCTTTATTTTCCTCAAAGACACGAAACAATGAAGGCAACAGAGTAGAAACTCAGTTGCTGAACAAACTTACTCATGGAAGTAACTTGTTCAAAAGATGCGACTAAATTTTTATTTGATGCAATATGACCGAGCAAAACGGTCAATTCTATTAGTAAAATGGATTTCATTCTGCTTTTTAAAACATGTTTTTTGGTTCTAATGAGGCCACAGCAGCTTTAAAGATGCAGAAATTCCCCCTTTTTAATTTTTTCTCATTTATTTTGCACAAGCTCACATTTTTTAACAACATTTGAAAATTGTAGTGCTTCTTAAACTCAAATGAAAAACCTAAGAAAGTTATGTATTTATTGTAATGTGAAGATGTATGACAGAATGTATTAGACAATCCGTTTTTACTGGGAACAGTAGGAAGAACTGATTTCATATTTATCACTGTATTTTCTTACCTTCGAGGCCGTGTCTGTAAAAAGTCTAATTTTAGTTTTTTTTTTCTTTGCACACTTGTAACTAAAACGTTTGTAACCAGATATGTTTAAATTAAATATAATACACCAGAGCACTGTTTTAAAGTAACAACAGCATGATGTGTTCATTTATCTGGGAGTTTATTTGTGATTTAGTGTCTTGTTTCTTTTATAGGCCTGAACTACAACCCCATTCCAATGAAGTTGTGTAAAACCTAAATGAAAACATAATACAATGATTTTCAAATCTTTTTCAATCTCAATATATTAAAAAGGCAAGATATTTTATGTTCAAATGGATAAACTTTATTGATTTTTTTGCTAATATTCACTTAATTTTGAACAGATGCTTGCAACACCTTCCAAAAAAGTTGGGACTGTGGCTTGTTTACCTCTGTGTTACATCACTTTTTCCTTTTAACAACACTCAATAAGTGCTTGGGAACTGAGGACACTTAATGTTGAAGCTTTGTAGTTGGAATAGATTTTTTTTTACACATTTGGTAACAGGTGGAGAGTTTGTCAAATTAAGCGTTTAAAGTCAAAATCAGCTTATTATTTGTTGAAAAACTACGGAGCCCATCCATCTGGTGATGTTGGGTAAAAAATAATACTAATAATTCTCATGACTGTGCATTGCCATGTGTCCACGAGATGATTATAGCAGATATTTCCATGCAGTGACTGTTTACACGGATACGTTTAATTAATTTTATTTTATTTGAATATAGGAAGGAATGACATACTTCAGTCACTTACGTTAAACAGGAAGTAATTCTTAGCATAATATGTTGCCGCTGTAAGACACAGGTGATGGCTTGATCGTCTTTGTCTGAAAAGCTTTTTTATTTTATTTTATTTTTTGAAGTTCATCACTCAAAACAGGCTCTTCTCTCACACCGTGCCTTTGCTAGAGAAGGGGTTATAGTTATACTTTCAGAAAAAAATAAAGAGATCTGTTTCCTGACACAAACCAAGGGTTATTATTGGTCATCTCATAAATACTATAAAATATAATCTGACTCTGTATCTCTCACAAAGAGACACAGCTGCTCAAACTTACCTTGTGGCCACAATTTCTTTTATCCAATGTCACCAGACAGACAACATCATAAATAGTTTAACTGAAACAAATCTTTTACCCAAGTTCAAAACAAAACGTTTTCATAATTTGTACTTTTATTATTTGTACTTTTATGGGGAGAAATGTAAAATATACAAACATTAACCACATGTTAAGTTTTGAAAGCAATATATTCACGTTTTTATCATGATCACACACACACACACACACACACAAAAATGTGCTATTGAAGGATAATTCTCCAATAGTTCTTACATTTCCCAATCCACATTTAAAGTCTTGAAACGAGTGACGATAAATCGCTTTGTTTCAGTCAAGCAGGCAGCACTTGTTGGATTTTAAATGAATTTACATGTCTGCTCAAATGTTTGTCCATAGTGTTAAAACAACAACGATAACCTTTTCAGAGCCACAAAAAAAAGGAAAAAAATTTACTAATGGTTTGCGTCACTGATGATAAAACATGAAACGCATCATCTCTAGGGACAAGAATTTCTTCATTTATTAGATCTTACAGGAAAACGTCCAAGTGACAGGTCTTTAGGAGAGGAAATAATGAATTTAGTGAGCTCTTATGAATGACGTCCTTGCTCAGACATGAGAAATCAGGCCCACAGGCAGGTGTGGTTACATCATCCTGGCGCTGAGGCCTCACCAAGTGGATGTGGCTCACTTGGCTCCATCTAAAGCCATATATTGGTCTGCTCTTCRTTTGTATCAAGACGCTGCAGCATTAATGCAAAGTGACTTGGGCTGAGGCATGCGGGGGCAGTCAACCGAAGGCTGTATGAAAACACACTTAGACACACGTGTAATAAACAAAATTCCTTGTAAATTGCACAAATAATTAGCAAAGTAATCCACTCATTCCAGGGTTTTCAATCAAGTTGAGCGATGAAAATGATTCTGGTCCATTTACATCCCAATCCAATTTCGACACTTTAGTTGCTGCTCAGCTTTATTTTCCCCAGACAAAGGCGAGATGCAGTAAGTGAGCAGAGGTCTATATCTGTACCGGCAAGTGTTAGGACTCCAGGCGAGTAATGGTGGGAAAGTCTCYGGCTGAATATTAAGTAGCTTCAAATCTGAGGCGGTAAAAGTCAGAAGTTGTTTCGACTCACTTTGTAGAAGTGCACCTGCTGTTTTAGTGTCTGTWATGGGTCCTTTCCAGGAACAGACCCAATAATTTTCCTGTGGCAGGGGGTAAAGACGTATAATCTCACCATCTTGTTSAAAGAGTTGGCCTGTGGCACCCTAGAGCGTCGACATTTTGGAATCTCTTGTCTGAATGGTTTTTCATCATCTCCCGCGCTTACACTACCACCACGAGGGAAGGTAAAACAGCATGCGTAAAGGACAAGGAAAGAAACAGTAGCTCCGATGAACAACTTCAGATAATTAAAAATTTGTGACAGCCAAATGTATTTGAAGTCTGAATTCTAGAGTCTTGTTTTCACACTGCTAAACTTGCAATGAATTTTATACAGACACCAATAAATTTGTGGGTACCCTTTACATGTAAAATAACATCTGCATGCCAAAAGTATGTGATGGGGTGAAACTAATGCGAAAATAAATGATTTGTTTTCTTACAAAGCGATGCTGAAATAATATGAACAGACTTGTTGGTACCCTTAAAGAGACCATTCATCTTTGCATTATAGTCATGTTTCAAACTAAGCGTTCAACCTTAATTAGTATCACAGTGGCCTTCGAGCCTCTCATCAGCCGTTCAGCCTGTTTAAAGGGAACAAACATGCTGCTGGGTAGTTTGGTATCATTGTGAAGCACCACACTGACCACGAAGCAGAGAACGCCAAGGCAAGAGCTGTAGTTCCCCAGAATGTGGACGCAAGAGGAAATGCGACCCAAGGTTGAGTTGATGGATAGTGCAGATGGTAGGAAACTCCAAGACAAGATGCTTCACTTTCTGATTGCATCATCCATCACATTTAAACCATGGAATCATGGACGAAGACCCATGAGGACTCTGCAAATCCAAGCCACTGTTTTGAACATAAAAGCTCCCCAAAGCCAAAGGGATATCCCCTCTCTGCGAGCACAAAAGGCCTCGAACGCATATTGACACCAAGCGGAACAAACTGGCCCGAGAAACTACAACCACCATAGTGTTCTTGAACTCTGGCGTCCCGCGTCACACTGAGGAAAAGGGGCACTCGCAGCGCTTCTGTAGTCTAACGTCAGACTGCATCCATGAGTCTGTGGTGAGGTGAAGAGACAGGCAACACGCCAGCGGAGCATCTCCAGCAACATGACTCAACCTGTCCCTGCGTGTTAGCCCGGCTCAGTCAGGGACATGAGGGAACAACAAGGCCGTCTGTATTAAGTCACTGGCACGGTGGGCAGTGGCCATACCCAGGATGATCGTGGGGGTGAAAAGGGGGAGGATAACATGTCATGTTCATGAAGTGCAAGGATTCGTACAGTTGTGAATCTGAATCTGTTTTTTTTCCTCTCTCTCTCCTCAGCCTTTTCTGTTAATCTTTTCAACTGTTCCATTTGATATAGTTCAGAATAATGTTGATGCTTAGCGTTTAATACCTTTTTAAATAGAGCCACAAATGGAGAAAACATGGAACAGTAGAGAACCTTCCCAGGCGCGGCCAGCCAACCAAAATTAATCCTTCAACAAGTAATCCAGGAAGTACCGAAATATATCAGAACATCTGAAGAACTGTGGGTCTCGCCACAGTTAAGGTTCATGATTCAACAATAAAAAGGAGACAAAGGGAAAAAGTGAAAGATGACATCAAAGTTGATGTGTATGTAGTGAGTGCAGGCGKKGCTCAAYGTCCCCTTGTTTTGTCTTTTGTCTGTAGAAGTCTCTTGGACGAGAGACGAAACATTTTACAAAAGAAGAACCCCTCCAGAGGACCTACTTATTTTTTCTTTTTGATTTTTTTCTACCTGGATTACTGAGATACGTCAGGACACATCAAAGAAGAACTTACCTGATGGGACTCAAACTAAGCTTGTAGTAAATGTTGGCTGGACTTAAAAAGTTTGAAAATCAATTAAATAATAATAAAAAAAGATCTTTAATATAAATACCTTGAAGATGAATGTCCTACACACTGAGGTGTTGGAAACTGAAGCTTCCTCTGATGTTTATGTGGAATAATGTTTTTCCAGAGCGTGGCTGCAAAAGTTGTCTAATACGACATTTTCAGTGGGCGGCCAGCAAGTCTCTGATTAGTGCTACCACGGCTTGAAATACACCCCCTCATTAATCCAGCAACTCATTTTGAGGTAATCACAGATCTTGCATCCTTTCTTAGCAAAGTCTTTCTTTCTGCCTTGTTTCAAATCCTCTGGAAATCCTGAAGCCTCGGTGCAGACCTGCGGACAGCAGCAACCTCTAAACCGTCAGTTTTTTTTTTTTCCTTCTTTGAGGTCTTCCACTCCTAAAAACTAATGTTCCTGACATGTTTTCAAACAAAAATCTCTTCATTTAAGTGGTGAAAGAGAGGTGGTTGTGTTTCACATCATACCATGGCCCCGAGAATGAGGTCAGCTGGTTATTTTTAACATGAAAGGTGATAAACTCAGGCTTGTGGTGACCCTTCAGCTCTGGAGGCGCTGGCAGCTCATCTGGGAAGATTCTGTTCAATGTCACAAGTTATTGACGTCAAAGAAAGTGTTAGGATGACCAAATTTTGGTTTTAGTAGAGCTTCCTAGACAGCGACATTGATGAAACATTTCAATAATCCCAGTCTGTGCAGTTTAGGGGTTACGAGGGACCATGTCTGATCTGATCTAGCTTTAACACATCTAAAGTAGGAGTCCCCAAATCCAGCTTTTCTACAACTTGTAACAACTTCCACGTCTGGCTCACGGTTCCTCTCTGCCTCTATCTTTGATAAAGAAGCATTTCTTCAGGCAGACTCGCTGACTTTTACTTGAAGACCACTGATCTGTAACAGTGTGTGRCAGAGGCGTGTGGGCTGTTTTTGTTGTTTTTCTTTGCCCGCGCACGCTGTTTGCACCTTGTCAGAACGAATAATTAAAAGAAAGTTGGTGGGGATTTTCTAAGTCGCTGTGACAAAACGACGTTTGCACGACTTAAAAAAGCATTAATTCTTCTGAAGGTGGCTCGGCACGTTCTGTTGGAGGGGGCCCTGTGCTGCGCTTGTAGCATGAACGGCAATTTAGCTCGACAGTTTAAGCGTCTATCTCCGATTTGGATCTCCCCCGGTGAGTTAAGTGGGGATGCTCAAGATAACAACAGCAAGGGCTCATTAACGTCACTTCAGACGTTCCAGGGGGGGAGGCAGCTTCCTGTCTCACGGAGACATGAAGAAACGCACAGGCGCACTGACCCAGACACACACACACACACACACACACACACTTCGCCACAAAAACCTCCCTGCAGTAGCCTGATAAGCCTCATGCCTCAACATTTTGCCCCTGCAAATGTCAGACTGCAGCCATCTCAGTTTCCTGATGGGTAGTGAGTGAAAGTGAAGAAATTGAAATTTTCTTTAGTTACATTTCTTTAGTTACTAAAGATGACCTAAATTAAATCAGCCTTTTTTTTTTTTACAAGTAAAAGGCAGTACAGAAGAAATGAAAGACCCAGGGTTCTGTGAAAGGATGCATATCTCCGACTAGTTTTGAGAAATGACAGCTGTGGATCTGTTTTGGTAAAACAAACATGTAAGATATGACTCTTAGCAGGGATGAGCACAGCTAAATTGGCCAATCCAAACCAGTTAAATCTCTGTCTAACTTGCGATAAATCAAGCGTATCCCTTTCAGAATAAAAGCATTTCTTTGATCCGAGTTTGTATTTTTATAAATACCATTTGAACGTAAGTCAAACAACAGATGGGTAAAATTTTCTCTACCATCTTTTATATGTGGTCAATTTTTAGTATTTAAATATTGTTGAATGTTCTTTTGTTCCTTTTTGTAATTCTTGGAAGTTTAGCTGCTAAAGATGCTACATGCTGCACACACAGTGCCTCCAGCAGAACTGGATTTATGACGTTAACTGGTCTGCTAATGGTTTCCAAAGTTAGCAAGGAAGCTAATTGGCTAAATGAGAAGCTAGTTCTGCTGTTAGATTAACAAAACTGTGCACAGCACCACATCAAACTTCAGGATCTGGAACATTGACTGAATTGTAGCTCCTTTTTGTATATGTACATCCAGTGATGACTTTTTGAGTTTCATCAAAATTTGCTGAGTGGTTTAAGAGATTTTTTTTTTTTTTGCTAACACAGACACCTTTTGACTGCTAAAAGTGAAAAGCTTTGGAAAGCTCAGTGAAACGGAGGCAGCTTGCATAAACAAAAGGCTGCCAACTTTAACTCTCAAAGGGAAGCTTAACTTCCAATTTTACCCAGATTAAATTACATTTAAACATGGAAGCTGTGCGTGCATTAGTTCTTCACCATCCAAACCAAACAAAACCTCTCAGGAGCTTTAACTGCACAAAGAAACCCACGTCGAGCTTTAGCTCAATGTCTGTATATTTGACAATAAAAAAAAATGTCCACACTTTAGGCAGAGGTTTCCACAAACGTTTTAATACTCACAGCTGTTGACAGTGTTTAGCTGACCTCAATAAACTGCTTTTAAAAAAATGCTATAAACGAGGTTCTTGTTTTAACCTGAAACCATCACTCAAGAGCTATGGAAAAAAATATCTATCTTATTTTTAACTTGAAACATGAAAAAATAAAACAATTTATTTAAAGTTTGCCGTCTTAAATACTTCAGGACAGATGGCGATATTTAGGCCACGCTGATTTCCGAGCGCCTCAGCAGTGAGAGCGGTTTCTCACACACCAGGGGCGTTTGTCTTTGACGTCGTGACATGAAGTCTCTAATGTGACGATGTGCTCATACGCCCTGCAAGGAGAAGGCCGCCTGGGTCGGTGATCTGAGGCCGCCTGGCTCCGAYGACCTCTGCTTATGCACAGAAACTTCAGTCCTAATTGTGTCTGGAGGAGTTCTGCTGTCTGGCGCTCAAGTTTCGACCAGAAGGCCTCGATGGTTTTTGATGCCTCCGGCAGTTTAAGAGACGGTGGCGCAATTAATTAATCTGTCAAATACGTCGTCTGAATCAGCTCCACACTTTAAGCTCTTCACAGACATTTAGGTGGGTTTTTATTACATACAGGTGTGCGGTTATCTACAAGCTGATTATTTTTAGTTAATTCTGCTTGTCTGTTAGCAAAATATCTCATTTACCACTGGATGGATTTTATTGAAGCTGTCAGAAAATGACCATTGGCTGGACGTCTACAAATGATTGACTTTTGGAGCCAACTCAATTCAAGATGGCCGCCACAGTCAACTGAATTTAGAAAACCCCAAATGGCTATAACTCGATCCGTTTTACAGATATTCAGCTAAAATTTGGTTTACTAGTGGCTGAGCATCAGCTACAAAATATGCTTTAAGCRTGTTACATTGTGCAGCATTGTAACACGCTTWAAGCGTGTTACAATGCTGCACAATGTAACAYGCTTAAAGCATATTTTGTAGCTGATGCTCAGCCACAAAATATGCTTTAAGCGTGTTACATTGTGCGGCATCATTGCTAAAAACTTTGGCATTAACTTCTGAAGACAACACTGATTGTTAGTAAAATATCTCTTGAACCACTGGATGGATTTCTGTGAAACTCACAGAGAGTAATCATTACATGTATGAATAACTTTTGAAGTTTTACAGTTATTGAGTTAAATGTTTGTGTGTAGCTGCATTAAGTGATCCAATAACAGATCTCTCAATATTGCATGCATAAAGTCATTAACAAGGTTTGACCAAAGCTATTATAACTCCATCACTTCTCATAATAAGATGATCTTAGTTTTAAAGTCCAGCACAAAAGGCAGCTGATGACATGCATTCCTTCCCAGAAAGTTGGATCTTTAACTTTAATAAAGTTTCACATTCCTAACTGAAGGAACGTTTTTTTTCTGCTCTGCACAAGTTTTCAGAACTTTTTTTTTCCCTCTTGAACTTTGACTTTTGTGCGTCAAGCCAGATCAGAGATGGTTTGGTGGTCCGTGTCAAAGGTGAATCACGTCCGAAGAATTTCACATCATCAAAGAAGCTGCTGGGGGAAAAAAAAAAATGGAACAGTTTTAACAGCTTGTGCCCGAAAGCTATTTTTTTCTTGTCTCTGACACTCGTGTCGCAGTCACAGCAGAGCCTAATTTACCCTGGATTACGTTTACGGCGTGGATCTGAGCTTTGTCAGAATGCGTTGGAACACCCGTCTCCTGTTGTCTCTAACCGTCTGCGCACCCGTCACATGAACGCACATCTCTGCTTTGATTGTGAAGCTCCGTAATCTCCCGCTTCATTTGGCATTTAACACAGCTGTGATATCCTCTGCGTTGATTGCCTCTTGCTGTGCTGCCGAAGCTCTTTTGTGTGTAACATTTAGAAGGCTAAAGGCTGGTTTCACAGGATAATGAGGGATCAGAGCAGCTGATCGGGGAAACAGAAGAGGTGAGTGACACCGGCCGCCTATAATGTGAGGAAATGCAAAATAAAGTAACTTTTAATTAAAATTTGCAAGTAAAAGCAACATCAATGAATGCTTCTCGAGCCCCGGGCTAACTTTCAAAACTAAATTATTTACTTATTTTTTGAACATTTCAACTCATGTTGCATGCATTATTCAAAGTGATAAATTACAAATAAGCACATTACATGATGACATCATACAGCAATCAATCAATCATCAGGTACATTATAATTAAACACAATAGAATATGCAATGCTGATACTGCTTTGACTTTAAGACATCAAAATTCAATATTGAATTTACATTTTATACACATACAAAATGTCAACTATAATGGGCAGATATGACACACTGGCATTCAAACATTGAAATCTCACCCTGATGTGTAATATTTCAGTAATTTCTCAAGGCATAACCCTCCTCCACTGATGCAAAATACCTCATCAGACCACCCCAAACTCTGAAGAAGTCGGGATGTCGTGTAAGCTAAATGTAAACAGAASGCAATCATTTGCAAATCTCAAAAAAACTGTTCAACAGTCCTGTGTCTTTGTGTCATTTTTTTGTTACATGATGCACACAATATTTTCAATTAGTAAGTCTGGACTCTAGGCGGATCATGTCTGGACCCAAACTCCTCCATAATAAAACCATGCGGGACGCTGTTTGTGGTTTGGCATCGTCTTGCTGAAATATTCAAGGTCTCCCCTGAAAATCACACCATCTGCTTGGGAGCATTTTTTGTTCTACACCTGTATAAACTTCTTATTTTTCATTGATGGTGCCTTACCAGATAGTTGCCCATGACATATTCACCAATGCACCCCTATACCATCAGAGAGGCATGGTATTTTTTTAAACTGAGCATTGATAATAGGTGAGATGGTTCCTCTAGTCTTTAGCACAACAAAAGAGAGGATGATGTTTCTGGATGGTATTCGTATATGGCTTCTTCCACTGCGTGATAGAGCTTTAACCAGCATTTGTGGAAAGCATGGCAAATTTGTGGAGGTGCTCCAGGAATCGATGTCTACATTAGAGTGAGATCTGTCCTTTGGGCTCAGATTTTTCTGTATTCTTAAATTTTTTTGAAGATATATTATAAACTGTAGATGATGTAATATTAATTTTTTCTAATTTTCCATTGGGGAAACACAATTCTGCAAATTTTCTGCAAATTTTAGACACGTTTATTTTTTTTTCAATCTGGTGAACATCTGCCCATTTTTAAATCTGAGAGTTTCAGTTCCTCTAAAACTTTTATACCTACTTCTCTTACTGATCTGTCATAAGATTGTCTTTTTTTTATTTATTGTTTTTTACTAAAAGTGGTGTAAATTCTTACTTTTACCATCTGGTTTGTTTACGATGTTCATTTTGAATAAAATATCGGTTAATGGGATTTGCAAATCCTTGCAATCTTTTTTTCACAACATCCCAACTTTTTTTTTGATTTGTACAAACATGAGAAACAAAACATAATAAATAAATAAATAAATTAAAAAAAAACACAAACAATAAAGACTGTTGCCACCCAGATTGTTGGATTTCCAGATTGAATTTGACATGACAGCTCAGGAATGACAGTGAGGCCTCTGCGTTGGCACAAACGTTACCCCACCCAGGATGACACATGGCAGTGACTGACATTTTCACGTTGCTCACGTCCGTAATAACAGCAGCATAGGCACCCAGAATACAACCGACAGAAACGAAAGAAGAGGCAGAAAGTAACCAATAASTACAAATCCACAGCGAGAACGACTTTATTTAATGCAGATTTAAAAGACCACTGCAAACTGTCAGACTGTGGATCAGTGGCTGTGGGGCAACAATAACCAAACTGCGAGAATGTCAGAAAGTTAAATGTCTGCCGCCTGTGATCTTTCACCTCTGAGCCCTCGACCCGTCCGGTCGTCAGTCAGCGTAGAGGATGAACCCTGAGAAGGTGCTGTATTTGTTGCTGTTGCCCCCGTGAGCTTTGCCCCCATCCAGTTTAATAAAAACCTCATCGCCTGCATCCAAATGAAGTATGACACTGTTGCTGGCGTAGTCATAACTCTGGTCTTGGTCTTGGGCGATGGCGCTGGCCCTGACCTGGAGTGTCACACACAGACACAAAGCCAGCAGGTAATGAGTAAAGAAATATGAACACAGAGGAATATAAATATTCAAAAGCTTGACGATAAAAAAGAGAGCATATTTTATAAATGATTCTCAGATCTTTTGAAGTGAGGTTCTGTGGAAAGGATATGAACAATTAATGTCCTACTTGTATCCAGCTGCTGGTCCGAGGACTATCATAAGTCCATGGATCATTCAGTAGTGGGCCGTGCAGAAATTACAAAAACCTTACATACAAAATAAAATAGATATATCCAGTGGCATAACTAGGCCTATTTTACGGGGGCTCCAGCCCCCCTAAAAAATTTAAAGCCACCCTAAATTATTTTGGTGTAAAAAATTAATTATTATTTTTTTACAAAAATTCAATATGAATTCAATACGATGATGTTTTGGGGTATATTTGAATTGATGTTAAAATTTTATTTGGCCTTGAATGATTTAAAAATAACCATGGAAAAAATAATCTGAAAGTGTAGGTACATTGTTCTCTAAATAAATGTTACTGAAATTATACATTGCACTGTATGTATGTATGTATGTATGCATGCGTGTGTGTATACATACATACATACGTACACACACACAATACGAATTTAATATACATCATGCATGCATGTATGTATGTATGTATGCATGCGTGCATGATGTATATTAAATTCGTATTGTGTGTGTGTATGTATGTATGTATGTATGTATGTATGTATACACACACACACACGCGTGCATGCATGTATGTATGTATGTATGCATGCATACATGCATGATGTATATTAAATTTGTATTGTGTGTGTGTATGTATGTATGAATGTATACACACACACACACACACACACACACACAAAATACGAATTTAATATACAAAAATTCTGTGCATCTCCTGGGGGGGGGGGCTAAGCCCCCCTTGTCCTTAAAACCTAGCGACACCCCTGGATATATCTACAAACAGTTTTTGGTTCTATGTATTGTCCCTGCAGTTTTGGCCACTTATCAACTTTGTCACTAAATTTGTGGTATTCATACATTTCTAGCAACATTACAAAAAAGAAACTAGCAACAAATTTAACATCTTTGTTGATTGTTCTTCTCAACTTTCGAACCCCAAACCACCGATTTAAACTGAAGACCAGTTTTTTTTTTTCAYGACAAAACTTTTTGTCAATGGCAGCTATAGGATTAGTTTGAATTTGAACAGTTAAAGTTTTGATTCTGGTTCCTCGTTTTGATTCCAGTTCCAGATTATTCCCAGTTCCGATTCTTTATAGTGGCAGAGTCAACAAAGTTTTTTCTCACGTAGGTTCACTGGGGAACTTTATTTTTAAAATCCCAATGAAAACACATTGACACATATCCAGAGTCTGTTGCTGCAGGTACTTAAACATGTCGGGCACCCTTCTTTGCGCGATTTAATCTTACTCTTTTATTAAAGTTAAGACCACTTTAGAGCGTCACACACTGCCCGTTTGGTCACATACTCCCTGCGGACTCTTCTTCGTTGGTGTTCGGGGGTTTATTCCAGTCGGCAGACTGAGTATCAAAACGAGGAATTGAAATTAAAAGATTTAAAGTATTCTAGAAGAATCATAAAGTTATTCTCAGTTCTAATCGATGCTCGATGCCCAATCCTAAAGACAGCTGAGAATTGCAGCGTGTGAATCACTGACGTAAACATTTATCAGTCTTTGCTACACTTTTTACTTTGTTTGTTGTAGTTTACTTTGGTTTTTGCCACACTTGGTCTGGCCTTTAGCTCATCAATCTGGCAAAAATTACACTCTATTTCTCCAAACCGGTCTCCAAAGTGCTTTCTGCAACATGCATGATATGTATTGCTCATGGCCGTTCTGCAGAACCTCACCTCAAAAAGTCTGAACTATTGCTTTCAGTGAAATAATATGCAYGGTTCTGCACGTAATTTTGACCACTCTTGTTTATAATAAAAGCAGATTTTCTGTTACCAAAGGAAAACTTTCCCAAAGTGAGTCCTGATTTACGCACTTTGACTTTGGATAAGTGTGTCCCCTGTGGTGAATATCTTGTTTTTATCTTATGACTCAGATGAAAGGGTCAAGCTTGAGTCAGACTGCCTGTGAGGAAGGATGGCAGCACACACACTCTCTCCTCGTGTTCTGCTCTTACATCCACCTTTCTCCTGGGCGAAGCGTTGAAAATGTCATGTTTTGCTGCGTATAAGTGTCATTGTGTCAACACTGGGTAATTACAGAGGGTRTTGGTTAGGGAGCATTATACCCAAATCTCCTTGGCTGTCTGGAGGGGGGTGAGTTTCGCCTCACGCACGCTGGGAGACATATCCCTTTTAGCTTAAGCTAATGTTTAATGATCTTCTATTGCAGCTTTACCCCRCCGACCATAAAAATATAATCCCAGCTTCAAAAAGGCTGTGCGACAGGTTAGTCAAACTAAAGTAAGTCCTCCAGTGTGCCCATGGGTTTGAAGTGTGTGTTAAGAGGCAAACATGATGATGATCAACATGATGATGGATTTATTTGACGTTAAAGCAATGCATCTTTTAACAACACCGAGTCCATCCAAACTTAATCTAATCATAAATTGCTGGCATTCAAAATCCTATTCTTTGAAGAGGGAAGTAGCAAAAAGAAGCATCTTTGACTGAACTGAACGCATTATATCAAAAAGAAAAGAGCTAGTGATTGTTTATTCCAGCTCTTATGTGATTATCATATTTATGATAAAGCACATCATTGGCTAAGTGTGGATGGTAAGCTATTTTCCATTTTAAAATATTTCTTCTTTTCARAATTTATGGTTAAATTGCCTTTAATTTGCTCCAAGCCAAGTTTCCACGACAGTTACATAAGTGATCCTTAATAAACAGAGAACATGATATAATGTGGGGACTGTATTGGTGCTGTATGTTATAGATGTCAGTCTAAACTTTATGCTCATCAAAGTTTAAATCCTTTTTTTAATCACATCTCAATGAATGAAAAAAGTGATTTTCTGGCTTTATACAAAAGGCTACATGATACGTTAATGTTTTGGATCAGTGAAGTTGTGAATTTTGGCATCTTAATGAGGTTTATTTTATTTATTTATTTATTTATTTATTTATTTATTTATTTATTTATTTATTTATTTGTCCAAAACCTCAATCCATGACTTCTTTATTCAGGAAACTTTATGGATCCATTATGTGTTGCATTGTTTGACTTTCGCTGCAAAACTGTAACTGGTGCTCTGGCAAAGTTTTTGTCCTGATTTAAAGTTTCTTTTACAATTTAATCCTAACTTTCAGTTCCTCTGTAAAACTGTGTCGTATTAGATTGCACTGTGAGGCAGAGGAGTTTGTTATTTTGTCCAGTCTCCTGTTGAAGTCCGGGTGAGATGTTTGCATCGCAGTGTTTAGACTCTGATACGTGAGCCGTTTGATCAGCGTCATCCCCCTCGGGCCTTTTGGACTTCACAAAATTATTCACGAAATGAGCAAAATATCATGAATTGATGTTTAAAGGCTTTGGCTTGACAGACAGCCTGATGGATTGCACAGGTACATCAAGATTTCATGAAGTTTATTGTATTTTTAAAGGGCAGCAGCTTTGAACTAGCCACAACCCCGGGGTTGTATTTTCATGTGTGCACAGCGGAGATACGAGCTGCACTCCTTCCACTCAGGTTGACTCGTACATCATAAGATGTGCGTTATGTACAGATATACAATCTGGCAGCATGTCAGTGTGAATTGTCATTATACCAGATTGCAACACCAGGCTAAGTCTAATTTCATTGCACACATGGATGCCCGATTTGGAGCGCCTGCACACTGGTTGCATTGTTCCCTGAGCAATTTGAAGCGAGTCCTTCACTCTTTGGGATTAAGGATAAGAACACTTTAAAAGAAAAAGGTWAAAACCTGTACACACATGTATTTGAATTAGCAAAAGGTAAGATGCTAAATAAKTTGGTGTTGAAAATGTCACCCACCAGACCATTTTTGATCAGGTCAGCCCACATGCTGGTGCCGTCTCCTCCTCTCATCAGCACGTTGTAGATGAAAAAGTACGTCCCTGGGATCTTACAGGTGAACTTCCCCGTTGCACCTTCGTAGTTGCCCCCGATGTTTGTCACAATGTCATCAAATCGCAGCACGTCGTAACCTTCTTGAGGGTTTCGCAGTCCTGCGTAAAACGCCACCCGAGGAGTGGTGTTGTAGGTGGTTGTGCTCACTGCCCCGAGGATCCCTGTCCGGACAAGGTCTGCGTTGTCTCCCGGTGGCCCTCTTGGTCCTGGTGGACCTGGCTCTCCGGGGGGTCCCGGGGGTCCAGGCTTGCCAGGACGTCCCTGTTTACCTTGCGGYCCATGAGCACTGTAGGTGGGTAAGGGTGGGCCGATGCTGTGGTCACTCGGATCGTCCTCGTTGTCCACCAGAAAGCTGGTGGTTGACGTGTCTGTGCCCGTGTGTACTCCTGTGCCCGGGGTGCTGGGGAAGGGGTCGCACACCATCCGGCAGGTGCCCAGCATCTCGTAGTGGCTCACGCTGTCGTCCGTGCCGCCCGTGCCGACGGAGCTGACCAGCACGGGGATGAGGACCACCAGAACCAGGACCAGCATGACCCCCACTGCAGCTGCCACCAGGGTTTTTCGCCCGATGCTCAGCCTGGGGAGGGGCTGTGCTGCCAGCCTGGAGCTCTCCGGGGCTGAAATGGTGGCTGTGTGGTGGTGGGGATTGCGTCCACCTGGCAAAAACGCAGACCCGAGGAGGATCACCGATGGTTGGAGATGGTGCCCTGAGAGAGCTTGGTGGGAGTCTGTGAGTGACTGACAGAGATGTAGAGGAGTAAGAGAGAGAGAGAGAGAGGTGGGGGGGGAGAGGGATGGGACCAATGTGAGCAGAAGGAGAGAGTAAGAGAAGAGATGAGAGGGAGAAAAGGCAAAGAAGCAGTGGGGAGGAGACAGAGTATTATCACCAACCCTCAGAGTCAGGGCTGAGGAGGGCACTCTGTTAGTGGCAGATCTGAGAAGGAAAATAGATCCAGAACAAAAAGCATTTGTTGTAGGTGTGTAYAAATGCAATTTATATTGAGGAAGGTGAGATTATGTACAACCCCAATTCCAMCGAAGCTGGGATGTTGTGTAAAACATAAATAAAAACAGAATACAKTGATGTACAAATCCTTTTCAACCTACRTTCAATTGAATACACKAYAAAGACGATAACTAGYGTTGAAACAGATTTTTTTCTTTGCAAATATTCGCTCATTTTGAATTTAATTCCTGCAACACAATGCAACAAGCTGGGACAAAGTCAACAAAAGACTGGGAACGCTGAGGAATGCTCAAAAAACACCTGTCTGGAGCATTCCATGGGTGCACAGGTTTAGTGGAAACAGGTGAGTATCGTGACTGGTTAAAAAGAGAGCAAAAGGCTCAGTTGTTCRCAAGAAAGGATGGGGTGAGGTTCACTTTGTGAACAACTGCGTGAGCAAATAGTCCAACAGTTTAAGAACATTTCTTAATGTTCAGGTGCAAGTAATTTAGATATTTCTTCATCTACACTGATTTAAGTAAGTAAGCAGGAAGGCTGAAAACCGACTTTGATTTCCCATGACCGCCTATCCCTCAGGCAGCACTGCATTAAAAACTGACATAATTCTGAAACAGATATTGCCACATGGGCTCAAGAACATTAACTGTTGTCAGTGAACACTTCATCTCTACGTCTACAAGTGCAAGTTAAAACTCYACCATGCAATWGACATTATTCTCAAGTACTCAGTTAAGCTTTTTTCAAATTGGGAAAATTCTAAGAAAAATAAGTCAGGACTTAGTCATTAAAACTCTACTCACTGCTCTTGAAATTAGTATTTATTTCATAATGCATTACATGTCCTCAGTGTGTCAGATTCAGAACAATTTGGCATCTTGAATTTTAAACATTTAATCTTACCAGAGCAGTATGTTTGGAAGGAAGTTTGTCAATGCTGAAATAGGAAGAGTCATCATGTCAGCTGGGTGGTATGTGAAGAGCATGTCAAAATGCATGGTTAAGAAATGAATGAAAAGAGGATAAAACAGATTTAATTAGTGCTGCACTTGTTTTATTCCATTCATATTTTGATTTTATTATTGAGCTTAATAAATCTGGTATAGTAACTGGTGTGGTAATGTGTATGTGTGCAAAATTTTACCCAAAACCCATAAAAAGCATGCTGCATATTTTCATCTCCATATTCGAAAAAATGGCATGTTTAGTTTATTTTGTATGCATGGGGTCCGACATAACATGTTCACAGCACATCCCTTAACAAAAACATGTTCACACATCTTTAACTACAGTATTTCCTATTAAATGTAGGTTAAATATGTTTTAAATCATATTTTACCTTAATAATGTATACATTGTCTCAGTTTTCAATTCTTTCATGGAAATTAGTATAGAAGTCATCCATTTCTTGTTTTCCAGCAGACATGGAACATCATTGGCTCTCCTTGCGTCCAATCATCTTGGTCCAACAGTCTGGGTTCTTTTAACGCTGTTCAGTCCTCCAGCTCTGGAAGGAAGTACAGTAGCTGCTTCTTTGATTATGAAATCGACAACCTAACGCTGACTTTGTCTGCATGCCATTTGTCACTTGACTCAACGTTAGGATGAGAATATTTTTAGCACAGCTTTAAATGTCCAGGTAGGTCATGATGGTGAGCCCAGATTCAAGCTCTTGGAGCTGCAGCGTTTCAACAGAATGTATCTATAAATATCATTAATTAAAAGTGAAAAGTTGAGCAAAATAATGTACATGGATAGAGCCAAGCTGAAGAAAACTTGTTCTCCTCACTGTAAAAAATGAAATGTTGGATTTACTTAACCATGTTATGTGACCTGGTTCCACTTAACTGAGTTGAGTAAATACAAAGCAACATACCAGTTTTTTAACCAAAGAACATGAGTATATTGCTTTGAATTTACTCAACTCAGTTAAGTGGAACCAGGTCACATAACATGGTTAAGTAAATCCAACATTTCATTTTTAGAGTGCTCCCTCAGCTGGCTTTGTCAATACCCTGATTATTTTGGGAAATGTATCTGTAGCAGGGATTTTTTATTTATTTATTTATTTGGTAAGACATGATGTTCTGCTTTTTTAAAGTCATGTTCAGTCATGTTTTAGAAAATCCATCCCTGTGTACAACCACACAAAAAATGTCAAATATAGCATGAAGTTGATAATAAAAAATGAGTCAAATGTAAAAAAATTCAGTGTTGAAATGTAGATTTTAGCTCAATATGTACACAAAATTTGAACAGATGTAACAAATATYTTGAGGTACAGAAAGATTTAATTGTAGCAAAATCTCATGATTTTTAGTGTGCATAGAAATATGTGTTCTTTTCAGATTATTATTTCATGTTCATTTAGTGAATATTACCCACTATGTTTTTTTTTTGCTCTTTTTTTTTGCTTGGTATTTTAAAGCTATTGCAAATGGTCAAAACTGTACCTGAAAAAAGTATACACAGCGGGTAAAATAAGTATTCAACACGTCAACATTTTTCTCAGTAAATATATTACTAGAGGTGCTAATGACATGAAATTTTCACCAGATG
>NW_013952445.1:1863561-1898840 GCF_001266775.1 Austrofundulus limnaeus
CATCTGGTGAAAATTTCATGTCATTAGCACCTCTAGTAATATATTTACTGAAAGAAATGTTGACGTGTTCAATACTTATTTTACCTGCTGTAACATTCATATTTAAAAGTTATAAAGTAAGAAATCAAAATGTTTACTCTCCATGCAATTTATTTTCTTTTGTTTTATCCTCAGTGAAGTTCTCAACACGTGTTTCTTGGAAACAAAAAAACTCCTCAGTTCAAAAACGCTCWGGAAACCACAAAAACCAATGAAACCACTAAACAATGAAAGCAAATAAAGGCACAGACCTAAACCWGCATGACTTCACTGAAACAATTAAAGATGAGCAAGTGCCATCACACATTTTCATATAAGCAAAAAGTGGGGTTGTGTTTTATTTTATTTTATTTATTTTTTTGCTGCTGTTCTGGTAAGACTTGACAGCTGAGTTTGACACCTCCAGCAGTACTTTGCTGCTGAGTCTCTGGAGGGGATAAAACAACAGATCAAATCAGAAGGATGAGTACGACAATACCCTTCAAGGATGTTTCTCAATCTATTTATTGCTCATCATATCGGTTTTACTCAATATGTTGTTGTATGCTGAGACTGTGTTTATTGTTACAAGCACATGGCAGGAAAAGAAACTAAATATTCAAATTTGCAAAAAGAGATTGAGTCACAAATMATGCGTCAAAATTAGCCACTGTATTAATATTTTTGAAAAAAGAAAAACTTTACGTTTCCCAAGTATAAATTGTAAAACTTGATGAAATCCTGTTTTATGGAGTTTCTTTCATTTTAGAGCTGTGTATAGCCCTGTTTCTTTTAGACTTTAGTGCCCTCGTGTGGTCTTTAAACATCTAACGTCACCTTCACAMACTGGTTGAATTTTTGTTGCCCTCAGAACAAAAGGATGATACTATATGCTTATAAAAACAGAAAATAAATGTATGTAAATCATTTAGGATAATATACATCAAAGGTYGTTTCTTAAATCTTTAATTTTCCCTTTACGTGAACAATCTTTAGGCAAGAAAGAATATGTGATCATGATCATGCTGTGCACAATTTCCAAACCATATAAACTTTGATTTATTTTTTGACGCTTTCATTTTGAGTAACTGAGCTACATTGAACATGTAACCCGGTAATATATTCAGGATAAAATGGGCCAAAGGAGACTCTAAAACATCAGAAAGWGGTAAATTCAAACATACAACTAATACAATCTGTAATGTTTTATATACTTTATTCACTAACATAAGCCTTTATGAGAGAGTTTTTCAAATTCATGCAAAATTTTCTTTTGCATGAAGCCTTTTTTTAAATCAAACTATAGCAATCCTTGCAAGTTCCACATCCATATTTTCACACAAACATCAAAATGATGTTCATTTTCTGATGTGGGTTTCAACCATGAAGCAGAATTRTCCTTACAAAGAATGTGATGCAATCAAAAAGAAAAAAATTGTATAGGTCTTCTGGACGGGTTCTTCTCTAATGAAACGTTTCGTCTCTCCTCCAAGAGACTTCTTCAGTCTGAGAGTTTCAGGCAAAATTCAGGCTTTTAAGCACTGCCTCCATGTGACTGATACTCACATCACATGGCTATCGTTGACACCTAATTAACACCTATTAACAGGGGGTGGAGTGATACTGGCAATGGTCGCGCTGTAGGAGGGGGACAACTGAAAACGGAGGCCTCCACCTCTGTTTAATGATGGACGGTCTTTCTTTACAAAAATGGCTTCTTTTACTCCTCTCTCAAACCAACGTTCCTCTCTATCAAGAATGAGAACATCCTCATCTCTGAAAGAGTGACCGCTGGCCTGTAAATGAGTGAAAACTGCAGAGTTCTGGCCATTAGATGTAGCTCGTCTGTGTTGGGACATTCTTTTGAACAGTGGCTGCTTTGTTTCCCCGATGTATAACTGGTCGCAGTCCTCCTGGCACTTAACAGCATATACAACATTGCTCTGTTTGTGCCGGGGCACCGGATCTTTGGGGTGAACCAGCCTTTGCCGTAATGTGTTTTGGGGTTTGAAAGCCACTGGGACATCATGTTTAGAAAATAAACGTCTCAGTTTCTCCGACCTATACAATTTTTTTCTTTTTGATTTTTTACCTGGATTACTGAGATGCATCAGGACAATGTGATGCAATGTTTGATTCAAGTGTTCTGAAAAGCAGTTTTCACTGAATCATCAGTGATCAAGTCACAAATTATGTGGTTGGATTTTTTTTTTAAAAGAAAGTACGTTGGCTAGTGTTTTTCTGGTTGTGCCTTTAGTGGGTTTTTTCCTTCACTTGATACACTTACCACTTTTCAACCACAAGATGGCCCCAAATGCTTGTGGAGTTAAAACAGCCAGAAACCAAAAGCACTATAAAATGTTCTGTTTATATTTTAAAATTTTTGGCAGTGATATGCATCAAATAAAAAATATACATTTTTAATTTTTACTAGTTTTACTGTTACTGACTTTATAGCTGGTTATATAGGAAAAAGCAACACTGTCTTTTAACATTTTTGTGAACTTATCCTTCAAACTAACTTCTATGAGATGATTTGTTTCATCCATAATGCAGCTCTCTGTTGATCTTAGTGTTTTAATGGTCCTAATGTCTGATCTGAAGTACACACAGTGTTTGGTCTACTTTTAGAGCAGCAGGAGCCTCTCATATTGTTTTATCAGCAGATGGGTAGGACAGTAGGGGGAAGACCCCCCCTTGCTGATCTGTCCTGCACATTCCAGCATGTGACACAGGAGGTTGTCCTTGTCTGTAACAGGAGAGCTAAGAAAACAGAGGCCCGTCTTTGATATCTATATTCAGGATTGACTCTGAGACATCACACATGACTGACTGGAGATGAGCACAGGGTGATATTTTGGGTGTTAGGGATAAGAATGGTTGTAGCCTATATTGTGGTATTTAAAAAAAGTCTAGAAAATGCTGAGATTGTGAACTCTACGACTTTTGATACACATAAAGGGAAATCATATCAACCTCTTGTGTGTTTACAGACAAGGGTTCAAACTGTGTAACTTCCTTAATTCTTTCTTTTGGGACTTTTCCTTTTTAGGCAATGGGCTGCTGCCTTGAGGGCCCTCCTGGGATTCTGTGGGAATTCCTTAGCTGGTTTGCTTGGCAGTAGGTCTTCAATCTTCAAAAATGTTTTGCTTCAGGAGATTGGGAAAGAAAAGCCATTGAAAAATAAATAGACCTGTGCCAGAGCTGGGTTTGCAAATGCTAAACCGTCATTACTTTTCTTAAAGCTGAACTGATTGCTGAAGTATATCACTATGAAGTATATCACTATGATTAATTTATAAGGAGTATGATGTCATGTTTCCTTTCTGGATTAATGAGTCAAAGCCTCTGTGTCTGCGGTTATTATGCTAAAAGCGGAACTTTTCTGTCTAGTAAAGTTTACAGCGGCTGGAATTCCTCTCTCCGCTAACAGCAGACAAATATTTCCCTTTTTGGACATGTGGAGCTATTACGTAATTTACGGAGAGCTTGGATCTCTAGCAAACTCTGTAATGTGGAAGCGGGTGGTGCTGATGTTGAGCGACGCTCCAAACGACCAATCGGACGCAAGAGAACGCCCCCTGTCGCTCTCTGATTGGTCGACATTTAGGTGACGTTTAGGTTGCTCGCGCTCTGTCCCAGTCCGACTGGGTCTTCTTTTTTTTTTCTTCCTCCACATTGATGGTTTCACGGGAGTAGTTGAAGTCTTCCCGCTGTCCTCGGAAGAGAAGCATTCTGGGTCGTTTTAAGCTCCTCTGACGGAAAGTTTGGAGGAACTGTTTCAGGCGGAGTGAAATTAGTTTCGCGTAGTAAACTAAAAGCTGCCACAATGCCGGTTTTCCACACGAAGACGATAGAAAGTATCCTAGAGCCGGTGGCTCAGCAGATATCCCATCTGGTGATAATGCACGAAGAAGGTGAAGTTGACGGGAAGGCTATCCCGGACCTCTCGGCGCCGGTGGCTGCCGTCCAGGCGGCTGTTAGCAACCTTGTTCGGGTGAGTAAAGTCGTCCGAACTCGCTGGTTCGGTGGTGCTGAGCTCGACGGCGTGTTGTATCCTGCCTGGCTGCCTACCTGTCGCCTTGTGTCCCACGTTGTTCACTCAGCAAAGGTTAAAACGCAGCACTTTTTCTACCTGTAATGATAGTTACCTAAAACGTTTCTGTATTTTGTAATGAACGCTGCAGGAGATGAGTGGACATTTATAAAACTTTCCTAAAGTGGGTAAACTCGGGGCAAAGGGCAGTGACGCCCTTTTTCCCCTTGAAAATATGCCCTGCCCTCCTCTTGTGTAGCTGCCTTCTGCCATAGATTTATAGATGGAGGCACCGCTGTAGTTTATTTCTGAACATTTAAATGGAATAAGGAAATGTTCAGCCTTTTGTCTAACATGGAAAACATTAAAAAAAAGTGCACCATCCCTAAAAAACCTCATTTGCACATGAATCTAAAGTTAAAGTTAGGACTTACTAACAGTTTTCAGACTTTACCTTTTTGTGTTGATTTGATACGGCTTGATTGGAACTTATAATTCAATATACTTGTATGACAAAACTCAAAGAATCCAGTTGAACTAGTAGAAATGGTCCAAAACTTGAAGACCCTCCACCCTTTGATTTATTGTTTTTGACATTTTGCCTAAAACCTGGACCCACATATTTTAATATAACGTTTTTTAGTTTTTTTATGGCTTAAAAACAAAACACATAACTCCCTTTTGAATACATAAAACTAGCAGTTTTAAGTGTGACCTACATTTCTTAAAACAGCTGCTTTTAGTGACCATGGTTCCCTATCCTGTCTGTATTAGGGTTGGGCGATATTGGCAAAAAAAAAATTAATCACGATTAATTGTGGTATTTAGTCGATAACGATTAATTTGACGATTAATTCCCTGGAGTCCCTGGACACCCTTATGTCCTGGTCACATGACCAATTTAGTGGGAAATATTTGCTCTTCATAAAATCTGTTCCAAATTGTCAAAATTAAAGACTTGGGGCTATACATCAAATTTTAAATTTTGTTGATGGATAAATAAATTACAGAAATTTTTTTAAAATGTTCGCTATATTTGAAGCTGAGAGGAGCATTGAGTGGACCAACCAGGGAAGTATCCAGTCAGTCTGCCTGGTGGCATTAATCGTATTAATTTTCAAGTGCCAAAAAATAATCGATTAATGTTTTTCTGACGATTAATTGCACACGATACGATTATGCCCAACCCTAGTCTGTATTGTAAGTATTTAAGGACTATGACTAATATATTTCTAAAACACTCTTGGAAACCATGAAACGAGCACCCCTTGGCCAGAACATTTGTGGTTTGGTATAGTTTGGGTCAAAAATAGTCTCGCACACAGTCATGTTCCTAAGTTTTCATCATTTTCAGCATGTACGGAAATGACACATCTTTTTTCTTCTAATCTTTCCTTTCAACCCGAAGCATTGCATGACAAGTTTTTCCTCAAATGAAACGAGTAAATAAGGCCAGACTGTCATGCTGTGGCATTGAGCAGAAAATTAAGGACACAGGCAAAATTAAAACAGACATTTTAACAGTGGGTTGCTTCCTCTGTCAGTCTGGCCAAGTCCAAATCTCCCAGGCATTTATTGGACGATAAATTTAWACAATTACTCTGGYTGCAGCAAAGGAATGTTTCATTTAGAGGATCTTCAACTCAGTTCCCTGCAACTTATTTATTAGGTTTTATAGTCTGTAAATGTTTCAAGCTTGTTAGCGTCGTTCAGTGCTTCCCCCCCCCTCTTTAATGCCCACTCCAAAACGACAGGATTTCACCTCATATTGGCTGTTATTTATGTCTACACCCACTCAGCTTCCTTCCTCCAAGGGGACAGAGATGGGTAGATGGTAGGTTTGTGGCCTCTGACAAAATAAGAAGCTGGAAATCAGTTAACCAACGTCAACACKGCTGGAATAATTTCTTAACCGGTCATGTTTTTATAATCAAATCTATATAATCAATATAGAAACCTAAAAATAAAAACAGAACCCGTCTGAATGAAGCTGTGGTTAGTAAAACCTGACACACAAATAAGTCCTCGTGTAGAGATGAAACAGCGCAGGCTTTCCTGGACATTTCTTTATTATAATCAGATGTTTCCTACAGTGGTCTGATTGAACACGAGTCTGTAATTATTTCCAGTTGCTGTAGCAACATTACAACATAATACAGTGTTATGAGATCACTGAAGACGAGGATCCGATGCAGTTTATTCTGGTTTCGGTCCCATGAGTCATACGTTGCAAAGCTCAGTGTGGCTTCTGTGTTTTACCTAAAAAAAAAGTTGATTTGCACATATTTTGCCTTTTCTAAAAAACATGGAGATGATATTAAAATAAATCTGTTGGTAGAAGTCAAATCATTACTGAAAAACCCATCGCTTGCATGAAAAGAAACATGAAAAAAGACAATTGCAAATGTTTCAACTATGTATGTTTCTGTGTTTCCCAGTCAACCACATGTTGAGCAGATTTTCTGCTTTCATCACTTCTGTTGAAAGAAGTGTGAAGTAGGGTTGGGCAATATTGGCAAAAAAATAAATCACGATTAATTGTGGTATTTAGCCGATAACGATTAATTTGACGATTAATCCCCTGGAGTCCCTGGACACCCTTATGTCCTGGTCACATGACCAATTTAGTGGGAAATATTTGCTCTTCATAAAAATCTGTTCCAAATTGTGTCAAAATTACAGACTTCAGGCTATACATCAAATTTTAAATTGTGTTGATAGATAAAAAAGTTACAGGACTTTTTTTTTTAATGTTCGTCATATTTGAGGCTGAGGGGAGCAGTGAGCGGATTCTACCTGTTGGCATTAATCGTAAAAGTGCCAAAAATAAATCGATTAATGTTTTTCTGACGATTAATCACACACGATACGATTAGGCCCAACCCTAGTGTGAAGACAGCTGCTTAAGATGGATTTTGAGCCGTACCGWAAATAATTTGAACCAAAATCGAGGTCAATTACAAGAGACCGGATTCAGTAGTTCTAATAGATTTCCTAATTTCCAGACAAAATAAAGTTTTGATGGATAAACCTGTTGAAGAACATCAGGTGCGAATGTGCAAAACTGGAAATTATTCTCTTCAAAGAGTTTAATCTCATTATTCCGGATGCGTGGAGGTAAAAGGTGCAGATGTGACCCAGAAATGAAAGTTTGGCAAAACCATGAGCTACATGTGGGTTTAAGCAAAAGCTTTCCATAGAAGAAATGTTTTTTTTTTTTTKTTTGTTTTTAGTTGAGACAATGAGAGGGACATCAATTAGAAGTGAATGCAAGGAATGTGAAGAAATTCCAACATGCAGGAATGTAACCTGACTCAGAAGGGGGCGACCACATATTAAACAGCACTATCTGGGAAGCCCTCAGCTTTGAAGTGAAAAGAGGAAGGTTGGCTTCATTTCTATTTGACCTATGATGCACGTCATCTTTTCATTAAAGCTGGTCATCTGCTGCAGGATAATTGTCTGTAGCATGCCTTAAACATTTGTGCTAAAAGTAAAATTTGTGCGAATGAATGCTTTTTTTTTTAGGTTTTGCTAGATTTAACTTTAGTTTTAGCCATTTTTATTTACGTTTTGAGAGTTTTATGTACCTTACAACTAGGAACAAATGTATATTAAGTGAGTGTGCATTAAAGTAGCTTCCTGCTGAGGTAAATGGAAAGTTTTTATTTACATATTCAATCAATCATTCAATTGTGATGTGCAGCCTTTTAATGCACGGCCTCTTACACATTTTTACATTTATAGATATTTTCTAGGAATAGGAGAAGTAAAAAAAAACATCAGATTTTACGAGTAAGGGTTTGTCATGACAAGACTTGTGGATGCTTTSATTGCTGTCCGTAAAAGTTTCTCTTTTGCAATATTCCCATGATTTTATGCGACACCACGACTGTGCAGGTGCAGACAGAAAACTGAGAACAAAACAACTGTTTTGTAATTCTCCTAAATGTCTTTTTTTTTTGCAGTTTCCTAAAACTTTGATTATTAATAGAATTGCAGAAACTTTGAAATGAGGAAACATTTTAGAAATTTGGGTGTTTTCGTTGTTTTTAGCTGCACTCTTAAAATTGTTTAAAATTATTTYTGGAAGCCTTTTAACAGACAGGAAACTCATTTCTCAAGTGCTTTAAAGCCATACAARAGCAAACGGTTCCTATTACCTGGTGCTCAAGCTTCCTGTTTGACAAAAGGAACTATTTGATGTTGCTTAATTCTTGATTATGTCATCTTGGGAATTTTCCAGAGGTTGTGTAGTTCCATTGAAAACAGCCGCTTGTAGTCTCTACACAAATAAAAAAGCTGCTTTGATGATTCATAATGCATCTGCTGCAATCCTTTTCTTTTAAATGATTTGTCAGGATAGAGTGACTCGGAGGAGTGTGTTGAAAAGGAAACRCAGGAAGCCAAGTCAGGAAGACCCGTCAGCTGTGTGCTCCACTCTGGGACAGGATATGTGCTGTCTGATGCCGCTGATCTGGACAAGAAATACATTGCACCTGTGTTGTCACTTTTGGAGAAAAAAAAAAAGAATAAAAAGTGCCCAGTATTTAAAAGAAGTAGAGGATCATCAGAATGCACAGTAAACATTGCGTGATCTTATTTTGGATTAGAACAAGACATTGTTTAATCTGGATTAGTGATACTAATCATTTCTGTGTGTGTCTGTGTGTGTGTGTGTCTGAATTAGACCAGTGTTGATCTAAAAACGTCTTCTCTGTACTTCAGTAGAAGTAGGTTGAATATATTTATTCAGATGGGACTGTATTCAGATAATAATATGCACTGGTCGATGTTGGTCCAGTTAAAAATATAAACTTATCAATGATTTTAAGTCATCTAACTTGACTTATTGCTTTTCAACTTTTACTGAATTTGTCAATATTGTTTATCAAAGTTGAGTAGTTTAATTACTGGGCTTGCAAAAAAACAAATGTTATCTGATTTATGTGTAGGTAATAGGCTTTATTTGTAGGTTAAAGTATTTTATTTTTCTAATAAAAGACTCATTTTGTCTTCATATGGCAAATGCATTTCTTGCAGCATGGAAAAAAAAGGTTCATGTCTCTTTAGGGATACTCTKTTCTTACTTCCTCCCTAACAAACAGCAGATGCTTTCAGCTTCTCGTCTATTAGTAACCCTTGTTCTGTGGAAAACTGTAGGTGACTTATTTGATTGACTCAGTTTACTTTTAAAGCAGAGGCTGATGAGTGCTGCTCGCCCACTAACACTACATGAGCTGTTAAGCTCCTGCAACACCAGATACTTGTGATGTATTCTCCCCTGGCTGCAGAAGCTGTTTCACCACAGCCAAGCAGGCCATTTGATTTGTGACTTTCATCACCTCAGACGCGCCGTGTCTGACTACTTCCTGAGCCAAATTAATAAATATTGTTTGACACGACTTGGCATGTGCTTGATAAAGGCATTGACCTTTAGTGAAATCTGTCAGCTGCTTGAGTCATTATTAGTCAAATGAGAGTTGATATCTTAAAATGCAGAAGTGTTTGGTTTTATGGGTGTTTATCAAAGGTGTGGTAATTTTTTATTAGACGGCACTGCACTTGTTCTGAAACAAATTTTTGTGTAGAATAAAAATGCGTTCCGGTTATGGTTTTTTAAGAACAAATTTGTTAGAATTGTGCTTCCATATAACTTTGTGGTCACTGACTGTTGCGTCATTGTGTYTAAAACTACTCATCATGTGAAAAGCAGGCTCTGTCTCGGCAACGTTGAAGCTTTCAGAGCGGACTTTCTTCCCTTGGTGGGATGGGCTGCTGTCAACAAAGCTACGCCTGTTCTAAAAAAGCAGCCACTTTATCAAGCTACTTCACAAAACAGKGTTTCTACTCGGAGCTCTTGGCTGGATAAAGGACAGTCAGTGTTTCCATCCTGGGCRCAAACTGTTAAATGAGGCTGACGGGCATTAATGTTGTATGTCAGCTTGGAAGAGGATGAATCTGTGTAAGATTTTAAAAAAAGAATAGAAGTGAACAACAGCTGCCTGTTTGTGAGCAGTTCTAGTCTATTCAGAGATGAGAGCAGTTTTTGTCGCCGTTTGGGTCGTGGGTGTCTTTTTACCTTTTCTCTACTTCACCAAATGCTTCATTAATGCTGCAAAATAAACAAAATGAGTGTTTATTAAGTATATTTTACCAGTGAATTTAATTGTATTGTTTTATTTTTAACTTCTCTTTGGGTTTTTGTCCTCAGTAGCCATTTTGATTTAAAAATGGCATCTTGGGATGCATAAAATAAAAGTATGAACTTGCAGGCCCTGTGACAGAACTGACTGTTGTTCACATTGAGAGAACATGGACTGAAATTGTGATGCAGGCCCAAAATAGTAAAAAGGGCCAGACTGCTTGACAACAGCTATAAACTGGGGTCTGACTGGATGACTTGGATGGCTRCTGCAGATTGTTTCTGAACTTCAGACAACAGGAAGAGGCCAAGTACGGAAAGAGGAAAGGGAACAGTGATGACATGTTGAATGCATCCTCAGCCTCGTATTCGCTCGCTCTCATAGATTCCTGCTCGATACGTTGAGGGGAGAATGACTCTGCTCATGATGTTCAGCCTCAGGCCTCCACACTATGGTTCTCCTTCACTTCCTCTTCGTCAGGCTTAGCTCCTGCCCGAACTTGACTTGAGCTTGTGTGAATTTTAGTGTTGTCTAAATTGTTCTGAGATTACTCAAGAAAGTGAAGCAAGCTCCTCTGTCAGAGAWTCGGTTCTGAGGTCAGCTCAACGTCTTATGTGTTACATTAGTTTCATGAACATTTGACTGTCACCAACGATGCTGTTGTATCCGTTTGGTCAACAACTCTACTCGGACACATAGGGGTTAAGTGGTTTTGAGGAATGCTTTTTTTCATGTCCTATGAAAGTGAAATTGCATAGCCTTTTCATTTTCTTGATTAACTCATCTCTTCCTCCTGAGTCTTACTTTTTTTTGCATGTGAAAATGTTTGCTGAATCTTGCTTCCTTATTTTTGTTTTTTGATATGAATCTTTACCCTGTTCTTGCAAAACACAGGCAGGGGGTACAAAAACAACCCAAATAAGCACTTTATTTGTGGTCTTGACTTTTATTTTCACAGTTCAAGACAATTGTATTTGAGAAAYGGACAAATCTCAAATGCATATTGTGTTGCTCCCTAGAGCAAAAGATCGGTGTGACAGTTCAACCTAAGTTGTTGCAGGCTCTTTTCAAAGCCTCTCATTTGTATAAWGCCATTGTGCATTATGTACACTGCCACTTGGCTTTGAACTGGACAGTTTCCTTAGCTGTGCTTGAGTTTAGTTTAGCACAACCTATTGCCCTATTTTATCCCCCTCGTTCCTCCCAAGTCCCCCCAGGCCCTGTGAAAAGGGAGTGAAAATACATTGTTCTGCTCCGTTACTGCCTCCATGAWAACCAGCTGGAATGGCTCTGCTACTGCCTGTAGTCTGACATGTTAACAAGCTTTCTGTGAGTTCTCACTACCGTATCAAAAAATGCACCCAGAGTTCAAATCAAAAGATTGTTTTCTTGTTGGCCTCTTTGGTCACTTGATTGGTCAAAGTGAGTTGGTGCCACTGACATGTTCTGTAACATGGTGACGTTTAGATGCATTTGTGATAACGTTCATCCAAAAAAAGATATGTTTTCCTTTTATGGGTGATGATGGAGGTCTTTTACTTAGGTTGACATGAGCAATGTTTCACTTTGAACACATTTAATCTCACCCACAGCCTCTTTAACGTGGGAGAGTAGAGATGCCAGATCTCACAAAGGTGAGGTCATGTTGTGTGGTGAAACAGAGAGGACCCGTTCACCTGCTTTTCACATTATAAATGTGCACAACTGCTGATAGCTGCTTTAGAGAAAGAACAGGACTGATAGTGAAGTATTGGTGCATCATAATGGAAAAATGACATACTTAAAAATTAATTCTGCCAGCTGGTTGCAAAGAGAGTTGAATTTAGAACATTAAGCACAGCTCTGATGTATAAACTGCTTTCATGKTACTTAAAATGTTTGGAATAGATAYAGCCTAACTTTGGTTTCAATATCAATCAGYTTCTTATAATTCTGCAAAATTATTACRTTTCTTTTTGTCGGCAAGGAGGTGACAAAATTAAATCAATATTTACAATGATAATGAACCAACACATGCAATTTCATACCTACAGTATACCACAAACTCATCAAGTAAAGATCACCATTTCAAATGTCACTTTAACAGCCCAGTCTTCTTAATAATTGCTGCTATGTAGTTTACTTTGCTATGTTGTTTACCTGCAGTGTCTGACCTGAACTATGTGCCCACTGCCCAGCAGAACCAGTTTCCAGTTTATGTAGRAAAAAAAGGTTGCCTGTGCTCGACGACTCGTCTAAAAGAGATGAAAAAACAAATGGCAAAAACAGGAAATTTGTTGACATTTTGCAGTAAATGATTTTGCTAAAAGAGTGTTTGTGTTTTCCAGGTTGGAAAGGAGACCGTACAAACCACAGAGGACCAGCTCATGAAAAGGGACATGCCACCAGCTTTYATCAAGTAAGCAGAGAACACATTAAACCAAAACTCGGGCGAACACCTCAAATGCAGTGTGGGACCCACAAGTCTTTTCTTTGGCTTTCTTTCTGTCTTTGTTGCAGTATTGGCTGGTTGTGTCCAGGCAAAGGTCAGCCATGGCATGTTAAGTGCCTCAGAGGCTTGCTCTGGTGTTCCTGAAATACCTTTTTTTTTTTATCTATGAGTTGCTTCACCTCACAGAAGCAAGTTGCTTGTCTCTGAATGCAGCTTTGTGTTCAGAGATAAATGAGGAGCATTTTATTTTGTGGGACTGTTGATGTCTTACACAGATTTGTTTTAAATGAAATGTAGGAGAGAGGGGGGATCCTGGGAGGCCCCCAAGGTCAGGGATGAAATGCGCTGGCAGGCACAGGTCGCCGGGGCTCAACACATTTGGCGCCTCAAAGTCACATCGTCACCCTGTCGTCATCCATCAGCACATGTGCTGGAATGCACCCCTCCTAACTAAATATAGAGTCTGCCAGGGTCCAGTTATTGCATGGCTGTTTCTAGCCAGTGCACTCTGAAATATGCTTCTGTCTCACACTGCAGAGACACGTACACAGTTTTATGATAGACATACAGAATGTAAAAACTTTTACTGTTGGGTCACTGGAGGAAAGTCTAAACTAAGATGCTTTGGTTCAGCTCCATTGCAGGACTTTAAAAATGTGGAAAATGTTAATAATGTTTCATTATTCCAACAATTAGCCTTTAGGCAGAAGGGGGAAGTCTGTGCATTGTGGGAACTGGAACACATGTCGGTCCTTTGGCCTTCTGCCTGTTTCCATGTGCAGGTTGGCTGTTGATACTACGCAGGTGGTGTGTATGACGATGAATCAGATGGCTGAGCCAGCAGATTTTCCTGCTCTGGAGATCAAGAAGTGCATCAGGCCCAGGAGGCCACTATTTAAACCATTTACAATTCTGCTCAGGCTGGTGATAAATGAGGTCAAGGCCAGGCAGAAGAGAGCCTGTTGATGCAAGTTAACTTTCATTTTATAAGAAGCCTGATAAAAGGCTTTAACTCGAAATCCATTTTTCCCCTTTTTTAATTTAAAGGAATAAAATAATAATTGATAGAGCTGGATGAGTTTGACTTCAAAATTCAGTATTACTTATTATTTTTGTTTTGTTTTAGTGTCAAAAATGTTATGCAAGTTTTTTTATTCAGGCTTAAGGTTCTACTGTAGTTTTTGCATAAAAGGTGACAAAAAAATGTTTGAAAAGAAAATGAAACAAGGTCACATTGTCACAGCTGCTGCTGCATCTCAAAGTTTCTGCCTACAGCTATTTACTGTTTCCTCTTGGAATGTCAGTCTGTCTTTTGAATCAACAAAATCTGAATCTGCATTATTTATTGTGGGGATCTTCTTTCTTTTAATGTAAATAATGCATCAATCATTTCCTGTTTTACAGAGTGGAGAACGCATGCACAAAGCTAGTGCAGGCTGCCTCCATGCTGAAAGCTGATCCGTACTCCGTTCCTGCTCGGGATTACCTCATCGATGGGTCTCGGGGCATCCTGTCTGGAACTTCTGACCTGCTTCTGACCTTTGATGAGGCCGAGGTAACGATTTATTGATTCTTTTATGTATTTTTTGCTTTGGTTTATATCTTTATGGAAAATATGTTTATTTGGAGAAATCCTGACAAGAAAATCAGAGGGAAGAATATTATTAGCACACTGTGGTTTTGATCCTGTTTTACTGTTAGACATCAGTATTTAGGCTTCAGTTTTTATGTAGCACTCATTAACATTCAGGAGGGGCTGTGTGAACCAAAGTATCAGATGATGTGAATTTGACAACAACTCAGTGACCAATATGTTATTCTTCAACTTCAGTGTTAAAGTAGCTAAAAATACTAAACACCCCTGTGATACTGTCAGTCGTTCTAACAGAAACAAGTTTCTCCATCCTAAATCAGACAAAGGTGTCGTGTATCAGCCCTGTCCTTCTTTTCTGCTCGGGGACAGCAACTGAAAGATAGAAGTTGCAGATCAGCAATCTGGGAGCACATATCAGGCATCCTGACACGTCTGCAGGAGTCAGCAGGAGTCATCAGTCAGCAGTGAAGTCATGTTTTATAATGCAGGTCAGGGAGCGTTCTGTGTAGTGTAGTGGGAGTTTTCAGCAGCCTACATAAAACTAGAGGGAAGAAGAATGTCAGTAGACAGCTTTATCAGTTTGTAATTAGAGGGAATGTGAGGAATAAGAGGCCAGTTGTGTTTATACAATCACTTGACTCCGAGAATGCAGCAATGTGTTTGAATAAAATTTTGTTGTCGATTTGTCATCTTATCCAATTATTGTTTTTATAGGTCCGCAAAATAATCCGCGTGTGCAAAGGTATTCTGGAGTATCTGACGGTGGCAGAGGTTGTAGAGACCATGGAGGACTTGATCACGTACACAAAGAATCTGGGACCAGGTCAGTTTGTTTATGTAGCACCATGGTGACAGTGAAACATCCTAACAGCGTCTTCTCAGTATATAAATTTATTGACTTATTGACTGATTCAGATCATTTAAACGTTAGGTTTAAAAAACATCCTCTCCTAAATGAGGGGTTATAYGAGTTGTGCAGCTATAGTTTAACGTCTGACAAATCCATAGTTTGAAAGTAACATACTATATCTTTTTATTGAAACATAAATCAGCATCAGTTAGTGTTGTAGTCAAGACCACCTAACCCGAGACAGAGTCAAGACCAAGACCAGTGCCCCACACTACAYGACACATTAAAATGTGAAACGTAATCAAAGGTGCTTCTCAAGTTGATCAGAAAAATCCACATTCCCATAAAAACACTCAGAGCTGAAATAAACTTAACCATCTTTATTTAGTACTCCTTGGTGACTTTCATTGTTTAGTACAGAATRTAAAACAATTATTCATTGTTCATCACTAAAGTCTACACTGTTCTCCGCCTTTCATAAACACAGGGTTCATGCAGAGTCTTAAAAGTTTAAGAAAGTCTAAAATAAGAAAATCTAAATTTTAGGTCTAAAAATGTCTTAAACGCCCAGATTTTCATCCAAGGTCTTAAATTTTATTATGTCAAGTCTTAATTTTTTTAACTTTCTATCATTCCTGGCTGCATAACTAGACGGAGTAAAGCGCTGTAATCAGAGGTTGACTCGATCTATCTTCATGAAGTGCCAAGTTTGCTACCGGTCCTGGTACATGGTTAAAATACAAATCCCTTTTAATTAAAAATAAAAGGTTTATGTTAAAATTTCTGTGACCATTTTAATGTTTCTGTTAATGCATCAGTTTGGTCTTAAATGTAATTCCTGATGGTCTTTAAAATGTCTTAAATTTAACTTACTGAAACCTGCACGAACCTAAACATAAAGTTTTGTTGTTTTTAAACTAAATAAAATAGGCAAAGATGGTAATAGATAAATTGGTCACTATTCTGGCAGTTTAGTGATATTTCCACATTTATGGTTCAGACTGTCTTGAAATAAAATCCTGAGTCCTCAATGACCGAGACAAGACCGAGTACAAATGCAGTCGAGTCTGAGACGAGACTGACACCATCAAAAAGTGGTCTCAAGTACTACATCTTTAGCATCGACAATAAAAAACACAATTTCCACTGAAACTTTTAAGTTTAATTGGTCAGACGTGGTGATGCCAGTGTTTGGCAGCCTGGCTTCTGTCAGTCAGCCTCATGGTAGCTGTGGCTACAGTGTAGCTTACCACCACCAGTGTGTATGAATGGGTGTATGACTGTAAAGTGCTTTGGACTTCCATCAGGCCTTGATAAAGCAGTGTATATGTTCATTTGTTTTATTGCTGCATTTAAAGCCTGTAATGTATTTTAAATGCAATTTTGTTTCTTTAAATCTGTTTTTCTGCTTCTTTTGAGGTATGACAAAGATGGCGAAGATGATAGATGAGCGACAGCAGGAGCTTACCCATCAGGAGCATCGTGTGATGTTGGTCAATTCCATGAACACAGTCAAAGAGCTACTTCCCATCCTCATCTCAGGTTTAACTTTATTTATTTTTTTTATTAATACACATACTTAACCTTGAGGATTTTTTTTTAGAATTGTGTAATAATTTTTTTTCTTTACATTTCAGGTATAAAAATCTTTGTAACAACCAAGACATCCGGGAGCCAGGGTGTGGAAGAGGCCTTAAAGAACCGGAACTTCACTTTTGAAAAGATGAGTGCCGAGATAAATGAGATCATCAGAGTTCTGCAGCTTACATCCTGGGATGAAGATGCCTGGGCCAACAAGGTAAGGGCAATGAATAGTTTTCATAAGTTTGTTATTGTTTTGCTCACACATGAATTGGCTAAATGTATTTTATGTTTATGTTATTTAAGAAGGAAGGTTAAATTACCAACTGTAGTAATTAAGTCTGTACCAGATCCCTGGAGCATTTAGTGAACAGATGGTTGGATATAATACCATCTGTTTGAGTCCAAGGTGCAGTTTGTAATGACACTCGTGCATCTTAATACGGCATGTTGTCCAAATTTGTATGAAGTGATAAAAAGCTGCATATTGTTGCATGTTATTAAGTCATGAAAGTAATTTATAGCAATCATTAAAAAAGACTTGCACTGGAAAAATTGATCACATTGCTTTGAGATGCTCAAAATTGTCAGCTTTTAGTTTGATACATTTTTTTTTATTAAAAACAAATGGCAGTAGTGATTTTAAAAACAGCCTCACAACTTTACAGCATATTCCATGTGGCTGCCTCATACTTAAACTTTTTCTACCTTTAGGCTTTCTTACATTTAGTAATAAAGCAGCCATACTTTCACTTTCTGTGTATCTCTGTACAGGTGATTCTTTGTCAAATTCTTTAATCTTTTTCAGCTCTGCCTTTTCTATTTCTTTACTGTCCTGATGCATTAGGAAAGGTTTCTTGCATGAAACTTTTTATTTTTTATTTTTTACTTTTTGTTGTAGCTGCTGTTGGTCGGTACGTCTAGTTGAATGTTTGCATTTATGTTGTTCCTTCTTTGTTTTTTGCTGTTTGTTCTCACTTCACTCCCTGTAGAAGGTAAGCYCCACCTGTCACTCCCTGGTTGTGCAGCTGCAGCATGTCTGACAGATGAGTGTGCTGTATTGTGCTTTTGTGGTGCCACTGAGTGCTTTTTGAGTTATTAGACAGCGATAATTGACTTTAGTTTCAGGTTTTATGTACCAYCAAAGAAACATGGCTTTTTATGACTTTTAAAGGTTGGATTGCTGAAAATCTATGATCTATTTAGTGTTTTTTGTTGGATTTTTCAAAATTTTTATTTACTTTTTCCATAATAACACAACATTGTCAGCATCTGTGTCCTTCTGTGACTTTAAACACTGCTACCCCCTCGATCCACTGAGTTATTGATTGACCCGACTCATGCAGTATAGATTTTAGTGTCATTAAGGAGAAATCTCTAAAGGTTAATGAACATAAAGTTTCTCCTGATGAAACAGACTGTCATGCTCTGTTTTTATCTTACAAATATTGCCTAGTTTGTCTGTTGTTTGTTAGCATTTAATATCAGTGCAAAAATCTCCTATGGTTCATTTCTTTCAGTTTACTTATCTGGTCTTTTTTAAATATAATACGTTACATTAGAACAGCAGCATGCTCTGCACGACTGAGCTGTCAACTAAAACAACCACAAAGCTCTGTTGCTACTTCACATCTTTTTACTTCCTCTTATTTTTTTTCTTTTTACTCATCAGTTCACAATAACAGGATATTCAAGCTTGTCTGATTTTCCTATTTTGACATCAGCTTAAGTTTGAACCATTTTGTGTGCTACATATTTGTAAAACAAATTTAAGTCTGCCTGGTTTGCTTTGAAACTCATTTTGAACTATGAATATTTGAGCTGCATTTAGAAGAATTTGGGTTTCGTACTATAAGGAAAAAGGTAAATGTAACCACTCATTCCTCTGATGCGGTCTCATGCCTCATGCTCCTACAGGACTCTGCTTTGTTTTTTATTTTTCTGCAATGAGAGGTCTCATTGTTGACCAAGTCAGATAAACTGTTGTATTTCTATCCACTCTGAATGAGATACAATGGAGAAAAATTGTTTGGCTTTTATAACATGACACACTGTATATTGACCATGGCAAGGAAAGATGGAAACAGCATGGTTTGAACCGTTTTGCCTGCCAGATGTTGAGCAGTGCTGGGATTTTAGACAGATGTTTCTTTTACTGCAAAAACCAAACATTTTGGTTTAATCATAACAATGACCAGAGCTTCAATACTTTGCCTGACCAAGGAACAGGCTCAGAGTGAACTATTGGAGAGTAAAATAACTAAAAGCTTAGATTTATTTAGTCACAACTCGTACAGTATTTTACAAAATTTTACAGAAATCCTGACTACATACTGTATTTATGAAGCAATTTTTTCCATTCATTTCTTTGGAGAGTAACAGTTTTTTTTTTTCAAACCCGAAGGACACGGAAGCCATGAAGAGAGCTCTAGGGTTGATTGACTCAAAGATGGGTCAGGCTAAAAACTGGCTGAGGGATCCAAATGCTCCACCAGGTAAGAAAACAATCTACTCTTCTGCTTTTAACTACTGATTCTGTAGCTAGTCACACTAGGGCTGTGCCAAAATTCAGAGGCTGCATCCTTCAAAGYCYGAATTCAAAGGCTGACTATGTCACAACGATGCGCTGAAGGCTGTCCAAATTTGAAGGCTCCTCCAGTTGYGGCCCACAGTTGCATCCTCCTTTTTCTGATGATTTCAGGATTGGGTCTGGTGCATCCTTCACAGCCAACCCAATCCAAAGATGCATTGCAGGCTGACCGGGAGATGGTGAACTAATTAATCTTGTTGTGAACACTGTGACCTGTGGCAAATCCCTTAGTTCTTCATGTATTGCCTCTAAGCTAAGTTGTAAATGTATATYAATAACATTGATAATATAAATATTAATGTTTTTTGTTATTTTTGATTAAGTTTCGATCTTCATTGCTTCAGTTTAGCGCAGTTACAGTTGTTAAGCAACAGGACATATGCCTGTAAGGGCAGGAATAAAGCTGAAGGCTAGACCAATCAAAATCACAGCCACGCACTTCTGGCCTCTGTGGTTGACAAACGACCTGGCCCAAGAAGACCAGATGGGCCGGGTCCTTCAAAGGATGCAAACACTGAATTTATACTCGGCCAACATCTAACACAGKGGTCTCCAACCAGTARCTCCTGAGCTCATTTAAAGTAGCTCTTCAGTCCTAGTAAAATTTAATTTGTCACTGGCCAAACAAACTTTCACTTAATTCCTATCAATCTATAGATGTCCCTTCCCCATGGTTGTCAATCAAACAGTTTAGGGTTCAGTATGGTTGTTTGGTGTTCGTTTTTGCACACACCTTTTATAGCCCCTTGAGACACACTGTGCCAAACTCCTGGGGAACTCCTTAAGTTTAAGTTTAAAATGAAATGTTGCAAAAAAGTGGCTCTCGGACTATTCCATTTTGTGAAAGTAGTTCTTAAGGAAAAAAGKTTGGAGACCCCTGACGCTGACGGTTTATCTGACTTCATCCGTTTTGCTTCCAGGCGATGCTGGCGAGCAGGCCGTCCGACAGATCCTGGATGAAGCTGGTAAAGTTGGTGAACTTTGTGCTGGGAAGGAGCGCAGAGATATCCTGGGCACGGCTAAAACCCTGGGTCAGATGACGGACCAGGTGTCTGACATGAGAGCTAGGTAGTGTTCATCATGAATGACATCACATTTATTCTTTTTTACTGGGACAATCACATTTAGTTTATGTCTCTCACTCAATTTCTTTTCATTAGATTTTTATGTTTATTTGAAAAAAGTTTCTATTTTCATTGTGAATGGTTTTAATAAATGCTCTTCACATGCATGGGCTTCATTTTGCATCCCTATGGGCTTAGTAATGCTATTGCAGTAATCATATTAGAGGGATTATAGTGTGTAACTGTGGAAGTGCTTGTTATCCTTTTGATATGAAATCTGATTGTCACCAGAGACTGGCTCACCTCAGATCAGAAGCAGCTGTAAGAGGTTAATCATTTCCTCTACTTTCACACCTTATTAAAAACACTCCTCCGAAGATTAAGTAAACGAGTTAGGAAGTATTTTTCATAAACAAGACCTGGAGGTCTAAAGGTCTGAGTAAACAAACAGAACCAGTAGGTGTGTCTTTTTAAGGGCGGTAATGGCACACATAATTACATCCAGATGCTTTTTGTGTACACCAGAGGTCAAGGAGCATCCCCAGCAGCCATACAGAAGGCACAGCAGGTATCCCAGGGGCTCGATGTGCTCACAAACAAGGTGCAAAACGCTGCTCGCAAACTGGAGGCCATGACGAACTCCAAGCAGGCCATCGCCAAACGGATCGATGCTGCACAAGTGAGGGATTACTTCTTAGCCGAGAGCTCACAAAGCAGAGACTGTAACAGCCATTTTATGGAGTCTTAATTGTGTTTTGTCTTCACCTTGTTCTGCAGAGCTGGCTCGCAGACCCCAATGGCGGCCCAGAGGGAGAGGAGAACATCAAAGCCCTCCTAAATGAAGCCAGAAAGATTGCAGATCTGTGCGAGGACCCCAAAGAACGAGATGAGATTTTGCGCTCAGTTGGAGAGCTGGCTGCCATGACTGCAAAGCTTTCTGATCTCAGAAGACAGTAAGTTAACTTCCTTCTGCAACGTTAATCACGTTTATATTTGAAGTTCAATCTTGGATTAAKGACCAGCTGGTTAAATGAACTCAATTTAATTTCTTATTCAGGGTTCCTGCAGATMCTTAAAAAGTYTTATMAGGCCTTGAATTCATCAATCCAAAAWWARGSCYTWAWTWRSCYTWAAAWKKYTTWAAWWMAWYYTTWRRARKYYTWAARAWKKTWAMMMMWTKSWARKMRGRWTWMYKKWAWTTKKWWYMAAWWWTWAAAWWAWTKGKWAMMWTTWWTTWRTTTTKRARWWWTYCCMMSSMRRWKKTYCCYTTTKRAAWYMMYTYCYKKTWWTTYMMMWKSMAAWWWYYYWAAMMMSYSYMYMTSWGMRMWRTGWRAWWTKKTTYYWAWWWKKTWAWWAWKKTKKYYTTYCMAAAAWKSMWKSMWWWTTYYTWSMAAMMWTTTWWKKYMMMWKSMWTTTWARGKTTYMWYYWMMRSMARSYKGRRKTKRGASSSYMYKKKKGGKYCYWAAAMYYCMAAYTTTKGGKYSKTWAARGMWTTYCMRRAAWTWAWTTWARKTTWAAAMYKRMYKSYWARRAWKKTTTTTYYTGCTATATTTGACAAAATAGCAGTCAGSTATGGATAAAAACAATTGGTCTATTAGCAATATTTGAATAATTCAACCAAAAATACTTTGATTCATGAGTTTCTGCCACAGTTTTACTTTTTTGTCATTTGTGTTTATTATGAAATTGRTCTTAAATTTGATTTCACTTGTCATTAAAAAGTCTTAAAAAGTCTTAAATGTAACTTGCCTTAAAAGCTCAGTGGTTAACCTCTGTAACCAGGAAATGGTTTTTCAAAGAAAAACTGACAGACTAGTGTTGTCAGTAAGTGTGCTTTCTCTGAGAATGTGGTTTTCATATCGCACAGTTTGGAGGGCTGCATTCATTTAATGTATGCTTCAACTAGGAATTGAAGTGGCACAGATAATGTGCTTATTTCAGTGTTCATGAACTACAAGAGAAAGAAGAGAAAGATTTCACACTAGTTGTCAAATCAGACAGAATGTCTGCCGTCTTCATTTTAGCCAGGACTGTTTAAATGAAACTGATGCATCTCATCCCTTATAGTGGTAAAGGCGACACACCTGAAGCCAGAGCTTTAGCCAAACAGATAGCAACAGCCCTGCAGAACCTGCAGTCCAAAACCAACAAGGCTGTGGCAAACAGCAGACCTGCAAAGGCAGCTGTTCACTTGGAGGGGAAGACTGAACAGGCGCAGCGTTGGATTGACAATCCCACTGTGGACGACAGCGGTGTGGGTGAGTCTGGCTTCCATCCTTCCAGTTTTTTTTTCTTTTCTTTTTTTGTCTCTTTTGTTTTCTCTTTCACTCCTCCACATTCCTTTCACGGCTCTGGTGGCTTAGAGCATATTCACGCAGTATTGTGGGCTATTGTCAGCCTTGTTGTGTTGTTCTTTGGGTTTGGCATGGCTCTGCCAAAACTTCCAACATCTGACATGTTTACAATAGAACAAGAGGTTGGACACTTTGTGGTGAGGAAAAACAAACACTTGACATCACACAGGAAGAGACGAGCGTAACTGTGTGAATGCTTGTTGAGCCTTTACACAATTCAGATCATTTTTTTCCTTCCATACGTTTTACAGCAGGTATCTCACTCTGCAGATTTTGTACTATTTCAATAATTTTTATATATCAAAAGATTCAGCTCCTTTAGGACATTCTGACAACGACTTTTGGTACTTCAGCAATTTATACTTTCTGAGATATTTAGCTTATTCTGACATTTTATTTCTCATTGAAAATGAATGGAAATCTTTACATTTTACCATTTTTTTTTCTGGTTCTGTTTTTTGTGTGTGCTAATTTCAGCTTCCTTTGGCTTCTATTTAGCTGATTTTAGCTTATTTCTGCCTTTTTTAGCTATTATTTTGACCCTTTTTGCTATTCTTTTGCTGATTTAAACCTTTTATGCTTAATTTCAGCTGTTTTCTGGGTCTTTAACTGCTTTTTAGCTAATTTAAACTTTTTTTTAGCATTAAACATTTGCATTGTATTTTCACTGTAAATTCTCTAGTTATTTTTATATATTTTTGACCATATTAAATTAATCCAGTTTTTTCTATCTTAATATTTTCATCTTGATTGTTGGTTTGGCTTTCTTGAACTCAAAAATGAGAATGAACTAAAACAGTAACTAAGACAGGGGTGTCTAATCCTCATTCTCGAGGACCACTATCCTACTTGGTTTCCCTGCTCTAACACACCTGATTTGAATGAATGGGGGATTAACAGGCTTCTGCAGAACATGAAGAGGTCATTCAATCACTGAATCAGGAGTGTTGAGCAGAGAAACAAGTAAAACGTACAGGATAGCAGTGCTTGTGGACCAGGAGTAAACACCCTCAACTTTTTTGTTGTCCTCAATGACTTTCAGCATGTGTGTGAAAAAAGGATCTTCTCTAAATACGTTCAGTTGTTTTGAACTCTCAGTATTTTTTAAATCAGKGTTTCAGTCGCTTCTATTAGAGTGAAGGTTTAGTCTTTATTTTGCAGCACAGATGGGTTCAAACGCTCCTGTTCCATCTGCTTTTAGTTGTTTTTTTTATTACAAAACCTTTAAGTATTTCCATTTATTTTATTCATCCGTTATCTTTACTTTCTTCTTGCTTTGTGTTGCTGGTGCCCATGTCCTGCAGTTATTGTGCAGTATGTGGGGTACACCTTGTTTAATGTATGTATTTTGTGTTGGACTGCTGCCTGTAAAACATAATGTCATATTACAGAGGAGACTGAACAAACGAAAAGTGTGTGTAGGTTTAATGAAGCCACACAAAACAAGCRCTTAATTTTACTGTTTCGGTGGTGCAGACATTTTTAAAAGTCTGRGCTTCTCTAATTGTTTTTGTCAGTGTCAGTAAAACATCGTTAAATTGTCGTATGTGTGTGTTTTCAGGTCAGGCAGCCATCCGTGGCCTGGTGGCAGAGGGCCGCAGGCTGGCTAACGCTATGCCCGGCCCCTACAGAGCAGAGCTGCAGGGGAAGTGTGAGCAGGTGGAGCAGCTTATGGCCCAGCTGGCTGACCTGGCTGCCCGTGGTGAGGGAGACTCCCCTCAGGCACGCGCTGTGGCCCAACAGCTCAAAGAAGCATTGAAAGTAAGATGTTTTTGAACAATCGCACAGCCAGGGGTTTATGAGATTATTATAGGGAAATGGCTCCCTCTGCTGGTTACTTTTACTATGTTCACTTAWAGGAAAAACTTCCTTTTGTTTAAATATTATTAAAAAAAACTAAAGTTAGATAAAACTTTGAAGAATGGAACAGGGTTAAAATATTAAATATATCACTTAGCAATTTTAATTTAATTTAAAATATAGTGTCAGAGTTCGGTGAGAACAAATGTTGCAATGCAAAAACAGTCCATCTAACCAAGTTTTAAAACCTTATAGAAAAGTATTTTTGATCTCGTTTTGAGACTGATTTCCTAAACAAGAACTGATTGTGTAAGAATAATAATCTTGTTTTCAGAATGTGTGAGATTATTTGTCCTGTTTGCCTGAAAATTTGACTCAAATTAAGTTAAAAAAAATTTCTGCCAATGGAGAAAGAAAATTTTACTTGGTAAGATTCTTGAAATAAGAAAAAATTTAGTCAAATCAAGTATTTCAAGAATCTTACCAAGTAAAAATTTCTTACTCCATTGGCAGAAATTATGACTTAATTTGAGTCAAGTTTTCAGGCTAACAAGACAAATACTCTTACACAATCAGTTCTTGTTTAGTAAATCAGTCTCAAAACAAGATCAAAAAGATTTTTTTGGCTGGATATAAGGTTTTAAAACTTGGTTACATGGACATTTTTTTGCATTGTGGTTATAACATATTTTTGTCCTCTTCTCAGGATCTTAAAGGAAAGATGCAGGAGGCGATGACTCAGGAGGTTTCCGACATCTTCAGTGACACAACAACCCCGATCAAGTTACTGGCCGTGGCTGCCACTGCGCCCCTCGACGCCCCCAACAGAGATGAGGTCGGCGGTACAATCATTCTGCTCCTCGCTGTGATGCCACTGTATTACTCAGAGCTGCGTTATTTTCAACATGTTTTTTAAAATCTTGTGCAGGTTTTTGAAGACAGAGCTGCCAACTTTGAGAACCATGCCAACAGACTTGGTGCCACAGCGGAGAAGGCTGCTGCTGTCGGCACAGCAAACAAGAGCACGGTGGAGGGAATCCAGGCCGCCGTCAAGTCAACAAGAGACTTAACACCACAAGTATGTCACGGCTGAGTGCTTATCCTTTTCTGGTTTTGTCCTCCCTCCACCCTGAATCACACGCCACAGAGCTTAAGTGTTTCTTGCTGTCAGTGGTTTTATAATTAATTGCTGGGATTATTTTTAGGTGGTTTCTGCTGCTCGTATTCTCTTGAGAAACCCTGGCAACCAGGCAGCCTATGAACATTTTGAGACGATGAAGAATCAGTGGATTGACAATGTAGAGAAAATGACAGGTGAGTTGCCATAAATATTCAAATCACTGATCAAAGCTGTTAGAGATTCCCCAGTTCTAGTTAAAGTCTTGATGTTTTCCTGTGGATCTTAAGGTTTGGTGGATGAGGCCATCGATACCAAATCTCTGCTGGACGCGTCCGAGGACGCCATAAAGAAGGACCTGGATAAGTGCCGTGTGGCCATGAACAATCACCAGCCTCAGATGCTGGTAGCTGGCGCCACCAGCATCGCCCGCAGAGCCAACCGGATCCTCTTGGTGGCAAAACGTGAGGTGGAAAACTCTGAAGATCCCAAATTCAGGGAGGTGGTGAAGGCCGCGTCCGACGAACTGAGCCAGACTATTTCTCCCATGGTGATGAACGCAAAGGCTGTGGCTGGAAACATACAGGATCCAAGTAAGTTAATGTCAATGACAGACACTAGGGGTTTGATTTTTGTGGAAGCACCTGATTAACAGCAACTTCTTCATTTGTTTTAAATCACCAGATCTTCAGAAAGGCTTCCTGGACTCGGGCTATAGGATTCTCAGTGCTGTAGCGAAAGTCAGAGAAGCCTTCCAGCCCCAGGAGCCAGACTTCCCACCACCACCTCCTCCTGAACTGGATCAGCTTCATGTAAATCCTCAGCCAAGAACTTTGTTTGTAATTTAAAAAAATGCAGGCTTCAGTATTTAATTAACAAACCTATTTTGCCATTCTAGCTTAACGACGAAGCAGCACCTCCCAAGCCTCCTCTTCCAGAGGGTGAGGTCCCTCCCCCGAGACCGCCGCCTCCGGAAGAAAAAGACGAAGAATTCCCCGAACACAAGGCCGGCGACATCGTCAATGAGCCCATGATGGTGGCTGCCAGGCAGCTTCACGATGAAGCTGGCAAATGGTCCAGCAAAGTAAGTCAGCGTGATGTTTCCACGTGACGCTAACAACCRGATCACGTGAACAGCTCGGAGCGTCGGTGCAAATGCATGGGAAGCTGTTGACAGTAATATAGAACTGGGCAATATGGCTGAGAAATGTATCACGAWACAGGTGTTTCATATGGATACTTACTGATTAGTTGTTTGTTTTATCTATTTGAAATAAGGACCAAGAGAAAAAAAGGCTGAGTAATACTTCCAAACTGGTGACGTGACCTTTCCTTAGTAACCCACAATTTTCACGTCTTTGTTTTTATTTAATTTTGAAGCAGTTGTGAGGCACAGTGGTGAAACATGAAACTGTTACTGTGCCTGTTACTCAACAGGTTGTTGCAGCTCACCAAACAGTGAGTGAGTTGTTGTCACCGGCCTTGCTTAGCTGAGCTTTAGCTGCTGGGTAGCTTCAGTAGCTATTGTGTGGGTCGTCACAATCTCTGGTCCCGGTCTATTCGTAGTTTTTATTTCCCTAARTAAATTTTGTAAACTTCTGCAAGTGAAATTATTAACGTTCTATCAAACATATTTTCTGTCKGTATCCATCACGCATCTATCGCTGTGTATATATCATTAGCGTTTCATCGCCCAGCTCTACAGCAGTGATTCCCAACCAGGGGTATGTGAGCATATTACAGGGGGTATGCGGAAAAATTTCTCAGGTGTATAAAAATAAATAAAAATAGGACTGAGATATGTAGGGCCTTATGATTTCCGCAATGTGGAAAATGCAAACAGAATCCTGTATAAAAGGAAGAATCTCTTGGCATTTGCTCATTTTGGGGTATTTTATGTATTTTGGACGCTGCTGTTTCCTGCACCTGCCGTTACCTGCTTTATTTATTTATTTATTTACTTATTCACTTTCAAGGCAACATATTTATTTTTATGTTTAATTTGAGTTAAAAAGAATAAAATGTTTGAGAATTAACGTTCTAGGGGGTTAAATAAATAATTTTCATTTAATAATCATCTGTTGTACATAATAGTTTTGGAGAATCATCATTAGACAGAGGGGGTACTGGTATGACAAAATGGCTCAGGGGGTACACAAGTCTAAAAAGGCTGGGAACCACTGCTCTACACTAATGCACTTTAAAAGCTTTCGCTCTCAGATTGATTATTTGTTGTTTACTYGTAGGGAAATGACATCATCGGTGCTGCCAAACGAATGGCCCTGCTCATGGCAGAGATGTCCCGTTTGGTGCGTGGAGGCAGTGGAAACAAGCGTGCCCTAATCCAGTGCGCCAAGGACATCGCGAAGGCTTCTGATGAGGTCACGCGGCTGGCTAAGGAGGTGGCTAAGCAGTGTACCGACAAGCGTATCCGGACCAACCTGCTCCAGGTCAGCTCATGTGAACGTTGTTAAGTTGAGCAGCCGTTTTTAAAACTACTTGTTTTGAGCTTAGCCTGTCTCTAACGTGGCTKCAGGTGTGTGAGCGCATCCCCACCATCAGCACTCAGCTCAAAATCCTGTCGACGGTCAAGGCCACCATGTTGGGCCGAACCAATATCAGTGAAGAGGAGTCGGAGCAGGTGAGCGCACTGGAACTTTTTGCCTTCCTTTTTATTTTAAAACAACTCCTCAAATCAAGTCCCACTTGTCGCTAAATGTTTGAATCCTTTCAGGCGACGGAGATGTTGGTCCACAACGCTCAGAACCTGATGCAGTCTGTGAAGGAGACTGTAAGAGAGGCCGAGGCAGCTTCTATCAAGATCCGAACAGATGCAGGTTTCACCCTCCACTGGGTCAGAAAGACCCCCTGGTACCAGTAAGATACCAGCCACTGGTCSTCTGCTTTGTGCTGGTTCTGTCCAGCTGTCCACGAGGACGTTGAATGGACAGACGTATGCTTTATCAAAGCAATGCCAGCGCCCCCACATCTTGTGGGCAAAGTTTCTCCCATGTCCTGTCTGTAAAGGTTGCTGTTCTGATATAATTTAAATGATGGGACTATTAGTGCAAGTTCTGGGTTAAATTCTTTCTGGGAAGTGTGTAAAAATATATTATTAAAGCTTAACATATCCCAGGATAATGCATATATATATGGGTCATATAATATAAGTGTGATTGTTTCGATCCAGAAGGGATTAAATTAAAATTAATTGACATTTTTATATCKTTGTACTGATTTACTTTACAATCACTATCATTGGATCAGTTTTGGCTTTAGGGGAAGCACATGAACTTTAGGAGCTCTTACAAGTACAGCAGAGGCCTGTGCTCAGTGGTGTTACAGCTGTTTACAACCTTCTGCATTTAAAATAAACTAAAAAACACTGTCCTTACTTTTCATACTGTAATGGAGTTGTAGCAGTCTTTATTTTCTTCATAGTTCTGCCAAAGATATTTACCATTATCTTTGAAAACTGATTCATTTTAGGTGTTTCACACATTGAAATCAAGTTAAAAAATCTGCTTCACTTTGAGGCCTGAAAGACTTTTTTTTTTTTACTTTATTTTCCTCTAGCAGGCCAACAGAATTTAAATATTACGTTCCGTTAGCTGTAAACACCACACATTTGTATGATGATTATTTTTTTGTGCACATTTTTTGATAGTCAAGGGAATTTTACCATGAAGCACATTGTCTGCAGCTGGAGAAACCTATCGTCTCAGATTTGTTTTAATGTGACTCGATACACTAAACAGAACCAGATACCTTTTAAAGCAACTGAAGAAGATACTTTAAAAATATCTGGAGATGTTTTTTTTTTTTTTTTGTGGAAGTGTCCTTTTTTAATATCTAAATGCCAACTGATGTGCCTTGCTTTATAAACTTATTTTTTTGTATTTGTAAAAGCTGCTTTAGTGCTAATTACTTACACATTTGTTAAAGGTTGGCCTTATACAAATCAAGTTATACTCTATGCAAACCACGAGTTTTTTTTCCTGTAAAATTATGCAACTTGGTTGGGTTTAAATGGGTCTGAACACGATTATGCTTGAGCATTGTTCACAGTTTTGTAATAATAAAKCATTTTATAACACCTGTAGGTGTGCTGTTGTTTAATCTTTGTTACACAGGAACCCTCAAGACTGCAAAAACATGATTTTGTTGCTTTGCGTTTACATTTTTGTTAGCTGAAATTAGTTTTTTTTTTATCCTGACACTTTAAACTTTCCCCAAGATGATCAATTAAAAATGGGTATTTATACATGATGGCATTTTGCTCTCATACCGTCTTCTGCCTTTTGAGATGAAAATCTGCAAAGTAATTAGGAATATAAACCACATTTAGTTTGTCATGAGTAAACTGCAAAATGACTTTTTTCACTGTTTTTTTTTTAACAGTAATGTTTCAATTAGCTTTTTTTTCATATGTCATTCTTGCTGAGACATTTGTGTTTTAATAAAAATGATTTCTAGCTGGTCTGTTGAAAGTGGTGCACATAAGTGTGACTTGTTTGAAAGAGGCCAGAAATCACCTATTTTGAGTAGGTCAAACATGGACCGGATGTGCGCTTTTATTGTGAAAGCAGCACGTAAATAGGTGTACCGTAATGTCTTGAGCTACCGCGCAATTGTAGATTGTGCGCTGGGCCGGCTGGAGTCAGAGCCGGCTAGCTTTACCGCAGTCAGAAATCACTGCAAAACCTCTAAAGCCAATTTACCTAAGTGACACGTTTTATCTAATATGGCATAATTATTAAGATGACTGTTTTTGAGCTGATGTATATCAGACTATGATGCAATTAGTCCAAACGCAAGACCCTTAAATGTTGAATGAGTWGTGTTTTTACTCCTGAGACACACCTGGACCATGCTGTTCTTGAACAAAAATAAAAAAGAAATGATAGTGATATTCTAAGCTCCTTATGATCTTTAAGTTAACCCTCTGACAGGCCAAAGTAACAAACCAATGTGGACCCATCCAAAACTAATTTCCTCTTAAGACTTCAGGCGGATGACTAATTTCTTTATTACCATTTGACAGGAAAGGAAACAGCTCTTCCTGCTACTCTTCCCTGTTAGGGGAAAAAAAAATCCTCCACAATTTTTTTAGAGGCTCAACAGCATTAACAAAGCCACTGCAGACTCAGATAAATATGTCTAATGAAGAAACGAATACATGGAGTGGGAAGAAAACGGCGTTAAGGTAAAAAAAAAAGGCAAATAAATTAAGTAATTTAAGCTAGCGTCGAAGCTAGCSGCTGTAGCTAGCTGCTAATGAAGCTAACCCGTGTTGTGTTGTGTTAAGGGTCAGCTGGAGGTGTTCGGAGATAAGACGATCGGACATTTGAACGTTACATCATCTCGGAGCATTCAAGTCAAAACAGTTTTTTACACGCGTCCCGTTTGGTCACGATGATACAAATCAGCTAGCAGAAACCGTTCATCACATGACTYGGACTCACACACAAATCCAAATATGTATCCAGCCTTTATCCATCCTTTTTGAAACAGATATTCGAGTTTTAATGCCTACTCTAATGCTATTTTGAAAACATCTGATCAACTAATGACAGAGTTAGACAGGAAACAGTTATTAGGTAAAATATTAACATAGTTAAAGAATGTTTCATAAATTRTAAAACCGCTTGTTGGAAAAGTAAAAAAAAAAAGGATTGATTACATATTAAAACACGAAAATAGAAAGCTAAATTTAAAGAAAAAATATGGTGCAGCAAGATTTATGCCTTGYATTACTAGTTTAGTTGTTTACAGTTTTTATTTGTAATTAGCCCACACAATAAAATGTTTTATTTTACAATTCAGTGGATAATGTTTTGTTGACATAAAAAAAAACACGTGCGGCGTTCAATTGACGTAGGAAACTTAATCGAGACATACTTTTTAAAAACGAATCCGGGAACATTTGKGACACATTAAACGACTAATCATTTGAAACGGGTTACTTTAAGTTACATTGTGTTTCAAAACAGCACACAACATTTCCGAAAGACATGATTTGGTTATAAATGAGCAAAATAGACATCTTTTTCTTATATAACATACTATGCGTTAAAACAGGGTGGTCACATCCTTTACTTCATTTTTCCCGATTAAAATCAAATGCAGCATAAAAGCCTTACAGTAATTGGAGCGTGTGTAGCCAATCATAAGYCTAGATGACGTTGAGACCCGCCCACTTCACCCACCAGCGGGCTAGGGTTGGCCACAGCTTTACTACAGTTCCTGAGTTAAAAAAGCACGTTGCTTTGAGGAAGGACAGATCGTTCAAACATTTGGAGAATTTTCTGAGAACATGCCAACACCAAGGTGAGGTGATCTGAACCATGCAGGGAGGAAATGCAGCTGTCATGACCTCTGCTTTGACACATACTTGTGCTTGTACTTTTAGTGACTTGACACAATTTTGACAAGTCTAGACACTCAGTTTAGTGGTTTTTCTTTTGTGCTTGTCATTAACACTCTGTGTTGATAAGACTTTGGCCACTATGTCATGTTATTGATTACATATTCTAGATTTCTTTAAGGGTTTGTGACACAAATTACAGTTTTTTTTTTCTGACTCAACCACTTTAGACATGAAATACCTCTTTTGTTATTATGAAGGTACATCAGAGCAGCAAYACAATTATCTTTTCTGGATATTTTAAATGTCAAGATGTACCATTTTTAAAAAGCAATATTTACACATACACATGCAACTAAAGCTGTAACTATATGCAGTAACTCCAGCTTTAATTTCTCACGCCTTGTTGGCATTTTTTATTAGAGGGAGGCTCTCGGGGTAATAGAGCCTCCATGGAAGCACAGATGTGCAACCCTGACTGAAACTTCAGTCATTTAAGTCAACAAACCCTGACCAGATGACTTCCTGTTTCACAGCAGATTGCTGGCTTCCTCGGTTCACGCAGAGCAGCGTGGTGGGAGTCCAGATCACACAATATGTTTATGTCTCCTCACAGTGAAAACACGCTCTTCGGGATGGGCAACCCGCTGCTTGACATCTCAGCCGTGGTGGACAAAGACTTCCTTGACAAGTAAGTTTAAACAGCTCGTGCGCTTTCACTTGTTTCATCTCATGTGTCTAATTTGGCTGAAACACAATAAAATAATTCACTTTTTTTTTCTGTCTAAAAGGTTTGGACTGAAGCCAAATGACCAGATCCTTGCTGAAGACAAACACAAAGCCCTGTGAGTCTTACAGATACACCGGCTCGGTAGTAGCGTAATGCATCGGGCCAAAAAATTACATCAAACTTTTGTAAAATGCTTGGATTCCATTTTCAGAACCACCTTCTTGGCAGATTTTACACTGAAGTCTTCCTGAAAAACACCGTGTGTACGTCTAAGCACAGCTTTTCACACCTTTTTAGAGCGGAGGGTGAATAACAACAAGTAAACAAACTTAACTACGCTTTCATTTTTTTGGCTGATCTGAACGCACCCGTCCTCCTCTGTTTAATTCAGTGCAGATGGTTTCTTTGCAGGGAGTTTGCCCGCATTTAGCACACCATCTGGAGGTGAGGCACCAGTGAGAGGAAAGCGTTTAAGTTTGCCGAAAAGTCAAACATATCTCTTGTTTCACTATGTGGGAAATTTTGCAGTTTGGAAGAGTTTACTGCAGTAGTTTTCTTAAATTTATTATTATTCAAAATTGAAATGAGGGTCCGCGCTCAGTGTAAACAAAGCATTCTGAATTCATCACATGGCTGACAACATGGGAGCAGTAGAGATTGTTATTTTTTGTGCTTTAGTTTAAGGAGCATCAGTGACAACCTTTTCTGTCGGTCAGTTAAACATTTGAAAATATTAAATAAAACTAATTGCAGAAAGGTTTTTTTAAATAGTGGCTTCACACGTATATCATATTTTTAATGTTTAGACACAACCTGCAGCCCAGATTCTTGCCTGAGCTCCATCGACACTTACTCGAGTGCAACAGATGACTTTTCCTTTGGCTGCTGAGCGAGTATCGAGTGTCACACAGCTGCCCAGTTGTATCTGTTGAAGAATGTGAGAATCCAATATGGCAGCCGCCCCGCACCACCAKTTAACTGTTCAGCTTTTCCTCTTGACATATATTGGTTCATAAACAAACATTTTGTCTGCATTCGTAATTAATGAACAAAATTCAGTGATTCGAAAGCAGTTGTTTAGTTTCTGTTACTGTTTCCTTTCTYTGCTGACAGTAATTTTAAACGTGCCCTCCTTTTAGTACGTTGCTTTAAAGTGGACATATCATGCAAAATCCACTTTTTTAGCCATCAAATTCATTTTGCTCTGTTCACCAGTGCAGAGAATTTCAAATTAGTGTCTCCAGGTGCTGCAAAGATATCGTCCTATTATGTTCTGGTCATATTTTTCAACCTGTTCAGTTTTCTGAAATATTACATCACATTTGCGACGTAACAGRCATAAGTTCTGGACTTCCTAACTACACTTTGGTCGTCTTCCTTCKCCTCTGGCTCTGGGTCAGACTCAGGCTCCAACATGTGAGGCTGGATGGACAAGTCTTCCCTTTTTTGACATYTTTTAATTAATTTGTAAATAAAGGGTTTCTGCACTGCTTGATAGCCGTAAACTCCCTCCAACAAACTGGAATAGACCACTCTGGAAGCTGGAGGTGGAGAAGCACATTGTTTGGATTTAAAGAGACAGCCTCAAAATGAGTTGTTTTGAGACATGCCTCAGAAAAGGGGTGAATGAGGGGCTTGTGGAGTTACAATAATGAGGAATTCAGATCAAAGCATTGCTGTTCCACTTTATATAAACCCCAAATGAATGTTTTAAATGTGAAAAAGGATTTGAAGCATATGTCCACCTTTAAAGCCATTTACAGTAAATGAATAGAGTAGATCTTTTTCAAGTGTCATTGTGTGGAAAAGGCTTGAGTAATGAGTATCTTACCTGTTGTGGATAACTCTCTGAACAACCTCAGTTTGGAGAAATCTAGATTAAATCTGACCAGAATGATGAGTACAGAAGCTGAGAGCGTCTGTTTTCAGCATATATTTTTTTCCCATGGTTTTCTCATGATGAAGACGTAGTATGTCGTTATCACAAAATAACAAGGACTGATTTCTTAAGATAATGAGTTAATTTCCGGATGATTTTCTCAAGATGAGTTATGCTTTTCTATGCATCATTCAGTAACGATGGAGACGGCCCGATCCTCTGAGCTAGTCACCGATAAAATTTATTATATCAGCAGGTTTACTGTGTAAACACCTGCTGATCTCCAGTCGGGCCAGCCGTCTCCTTAAATGATGAGGGCTGATATGAAAGTTATTTGTTCAAGACAAACAAATTGAAATTTCATCCTGTGTAATGATACAAAAATGACACAAACTGATGTACATTAGGTTGCCTTCAGGCCCAGGCCGCCCTTACAATAGAGATCTGCGATCTCAGTGGGATTTGCCTGATTAAATAACAGCAAATAAATAAATAGATAGATAGATAGATAGATAGTAAACTTCATCAGTGACCAGCTGAGGGGACCAGGCTGTCTCTATGCTTACTGAATGATGCAAGAGTGGAAAATTATCAGGAAATTGGTTCGTTATTTTGAGAAAACAGTTCTCCTTATTTGGAAAAGAACTAAATTTCTCTATCTATCTATCTATCTATCTATCTATCTATCTATCTATCTATCTATCTATCTATCTATCTATCT
>NW_013952445.1:1899973-1901517 GCF_001266775.1 Austrofundulus limnaeus
GATTACTATTAATTCATGTAAAAAAACAACAACTTTGTAATATAAAACTGCCAGAGACGTAAAGGTTTAAAAACGTAGCGTTCTCATGAATTGTGTTTTTTTTAAAACAAGGGGTCATCAAACATGTCAGAATAAACTCTAAACTCTATTTCCCCAAATTAATACAATATAAAGAGGTATTTGCAGCAGGTAAGACATTAATTGTGCCTACCCTTTCCACAGAACCCCACTTCAAAGGATCTATGACTTTAAACCCCTTCGGACCCAGAATAAAAAAATTTTCTTTTTCTTGCCTGGAATTTCGCAGAAAACAAGGTTTTTTTAAATTTATTTACTTTTTTACATTGAAGTGTCTAAATTAAATCAAAGAGCCGTAAATGGAAAACCTTACAGCCCCAGAATGTTGCATAAACAGCAAAGACAAATCAGTAGATCAGCCCCCTACATGAGGCCACCTTGTCAGGTTCGTTACGATACAAAAGGACGCACGTGACTGTGGGGCGGCGGCGCCACAAAGCAGCATCATCAGCAGCGTTGCTCTCGTTCATCACAAAGCTGCCGTGTTATCTTTAGCCCCGCAGACACGGCTCTCTTTACATTTTGCACAAGGTCAGGGCAGGATTAACATGCAGCTTTGGCGCCTAATTCCCCGACACAATGCCATTTCAACGCACATCATCTCCCATACCACACACAAACGCATCGTATCTGTCAGTTTGCATCTCAATAAACACATCAGTATTTTTTTTTAAATGTGTCATTTTATTGTTTGGTGAATAAAGCAGTTTAATTTACAAAAAAGTACATTCCCAAAGAAGGTGTGGGAGAAGAGCTGAAAATATAGTGACATACAAGTTCATTACAAAAAAAAGCTCTCAATAGGCTTACAACTGCAGTCAGCTAACACTGTTGTTGTGTTACTTAATCAAGTGTAACACCATTCACTTTTTTTTGTTCTTCCCATCACCCTGGTGGGAGAGAGATCATTGGATGCAGTGCTCTGTGGCCTTTCCTGAATTCAATTACCTAGTCACAGCAGAGCCCATATAATCCTGTTGTTGCTGAGAAATTGCCTGCTGTACAGTAAGAAACCATCGACGTCCCTGTTAGGGCTGGCTGGGGAGCTGCTGCTTTGTTTGGGCGTTGTGTTCGGAGGAAGCCCCCGCAGCTGTGGAGTCGGGCTTTAACAACTGATGGTTCTTTGGCAAAAAGTGCTGCTTTGCTAGTTTTCTGTCTTTGTTGTAGTGAACAACTGTTTTTGGTTCTTATGCTTTATTATTAGACACAAGCATGAGTTAATAATAGATAAATTAGAAAGTGAATCTTTAAAGGATGTCAATCCTTTTAAAAAACTGCTGATTGAATATATGTAAGACGTTTGCGGAGGATTACATTTTTGTACATTTTATGTTAAAGCCGTGCAACGAGACTCGAAACAAAACATCATACAGCGGGTAAAATAAGTATTGAACACGTCAACATTTTTCTCAGTAAATATATTACTAGAGGTGCTAATGACATGAAATTTTCACCAGATGTTGGTA
>NW_013952445.1:1909299-1925662 GCF_001266775.1 Austrofundulus limnaeus
GACTGGTAAATATAAATATTCTTATTTTTTATGACAGTGAGAAGAAATAATAAATATATTTTATTACTAGCTGAAGTCATCATTTTTCAACCAGCTAAAGTCTAAGTTACAGGTTGACTTCAGGTCTGGTTTAGATCATTGTTACTTTAAAATTATAAATTTTTCTGGTACAAATCTGCTGTTTTACATGATTGTTGAATGAAATTAACATAGTTAATTTGAAATTAACATAGTTAATTTATTGTAAAAACATGACCGATAATCTGTGAAACAGATCCAGTTCAGCTTGTTGTTTATCTATTAGTTTAACACTGATGTGTTGATGACCTTTTGCAAGTTTGTATAAGTATTTTAAAAGTTTCACTAAAATGGCTGCAACCCTCATTTGTGATGATCTTTGTCTAACACTCTATGAAAGGTGGCGGGGGATTCCTTTAAGCAAATCAAGTGTTTTTTAAAAGCCATGTTTTTATAAGTAGCTGTTAAATAAGAAAGAGAGCATTTAGCGCGTCTGTCCAGCAGGTGGCATCAAAAGCCTGCTGTTTCTGCCCCAAGGAGSCTCGGTGTGAGCCATGTCTGCATAATGAAAACACGCCTCCTCTGGCTGCAGATTATAATAATATGAGTAAATAAACTTCTCATTTCAGGATTACCGGGCGTTACAAGTTGTTCAGGACGAGCATAGCGTTGTAATCTGGCGTGCACCCAAACCCTCCTGGGATTGCTAACCATGTCATGTTGGAGCTAATAATTATTAGTGTGTCAAATTAGTGAATCGTTGTTACAGTGATTGTATTTTCACCTCGTGGGAGGGTGGGGGATCATCTGACTCCTGACTATTAGTGCTGTTCAAACATTTGTTTTATGACTCCCTCTGTCCAATGATAATTAATTGTTTACTTTCTCATCTCTGGATGATGGCGTGACTCTTTTCAGAGGTTGTTTGCTCACAGCAATTAAGTTCATCAGCGCTCATCTTCTCCTCTCCGCCCCCCTCCTCTCCCTCTCTCTCTCTGTAGTCCCCCCCCCCTCCTCCCCCGCCTTATTTTTCTCTTTCTCTGTGCTAAATGCAGATTAGCAGCGTCACAATCACATCCAGAACGAGAGTAAACTCCTCATTATGCCGTGTGACCCTCTGCTGCATGAATAATTCAGCTGCAGCGTTAGCGGCTGGCTGTTATTAGCATTCCGGATGGCGAAGCGAAAGGAGAGGAGAGAGGGAGGAGTGTGTGTGTGTGTGTGTGTGTGTGGGGGGGGGGGGGGGGTGGCTCATATCACTGACAGGGCTGACTCAGGGGGATCAGCGCTGGATTGAGACACACATCACACACACATCATCACACGACACAGGAGATCAGTGGAGGTGCCTCTCCGACTCACACGCCCCGCTGTCTGTGTACATCTCACACACCCCTGCTGCTGCTGTGCAGCTCAATCTGCTTACTGGGAAGGAAACAACAAAGGCCTCTCTCACTGAGTACATGCTAAACACTCTGGCTCCTGGGTTTGTGAGCGTGCGTGTGAGAGAGAGACTCTGTTCTGTAAACACACTTGACTCTACTCCTCTTTCTTTATTTTCACGTTTTTAATAAATAACGAAGCGAATTGAGAGTGCTGGAAGCCCCCCCCCCCCGTGTTTCTGTGTGTGTGTACAGATTCACATTCATGGCTGCGTGTGCTTGCTGTGGTGCCACTTCACTGGATGCACTCATGCTTGACTGAGTGTGTTGACACGTTCCATCGGCCCCCACCAACACAACCACCACCTTTTATTTCCCACATCCCTCGTCTGTTGCTAAGGCTGAGTGCTGTACTACAGTACTTAAACTAACCTCTGCTGGATGCTGGGGTTTGGGGAAGGAGGAGGAGAAAATGGGAGGGGGGGTGTTGTTATGATTGTCCAGCTTCCCGCCCCCTGCTGTTCAGGACAAAGGTCATGTGCCTCCATCCATCAGGTGACCTCTGAGCCGAGAAGAAAGCGGAGATTAATGGCACTCAGCTGGTAATTGAGACATCAGAAACACGTTCGGCCGCCCGCCGCGCTGCTTTGAATGTTTTATTGATGGGCGCGGATCTGACGATTTGGGGCACTTGCATAAATCTGGCATGCTCACAGAGCTGTACTCGGCTGCAAGAATTGTGTATCCAGACCTCCTGAATTATAAAGCGTAGAGACTTTCAGAAATAAAGAAAAAATAAATAAAAAGAAATGCATGAAATCTTTTTGCACTTGCGCTGAAATTGACCAAATATTGAAACGTGTTGCAGTGCTGGGTTATAGTTGTTATTCTCAACGTTTCTATGATGCGTTCAGAGACGGCTGATGCTGAAGGCTCRTCCTCGCTGCTGGAGCTGCAGATGCCTGGTTTTAGTTGGTGGCTGCTGCCAGCAGGTGGTGCCAGAAGGAAGCGCCACAAGTCAAAGAGGAWGTAACAAACATATTCTGAATCTCTGTGCATGTGCACCCCCACCCTTAACTCCCCCCCTTTTAAAAAGAGTGTTTTATAATTAAAGGGGTGGTGGTGGGGTGCGCGTCTCAGACAGTACATACAGCGTGTTCCGTTCAGAAAAGCTTGCTCAGGGCTATTTTTAGTCATCTTTGATCCCCCGGCAGCTGCACAGAAAAGCCACTGATGGCAGCAGCTCTTATGTGAGGTGGCTGATACATCATCTGCGCCCATCATTTCTTTACACCTTGCCTGTGCGGGGGTAGAGATGGGAGGCTTGACTGGTGAGCGGCACCACTCCCCATGTGTTTAAAGTTCACACTGGGCCATATGGTCCCCACAGTAGGGGGGGGGGGGTGCATCGGTGGAATTATTCACACGGAGAGCGCTCTGAATCACCGAGATCCTCGTATCAGCCTCCGAGATAAGGAGGACGTCTCAAAGGCTTTGTGCTTTCGAGTCTCAATCCTCAAGAGGACACCAAGAAGCCCCGCCATCCTTCCCTTACATGCTTCCCTTCTACCCACTCCTTTCTCCCTCTACGTGTCACTCCCACATCCACAGAGCGCAGCCTGACAAACAAYGCCACCCTCTGCAGCGCAAAGCCAAAAACCTGTGACATTTCAGAAGAAATAATATGAACTCATCCTCCATGACCAGATTTCAAAGCCCCACCGTCTAATCCGCGAGTGCAGCCTAATTAAGTACAAACAGCAGTTCTCAGCTAATGCCAACAAATGGGCTGCTGCCGCTGCTGGATTGGCCGATTATTAAAGGGATGCAYGTTTGTTGTTTCTGCATTCTAATGCAATTACTCACCCATTATGACCATGTAATTGTGTAGTCATTAATTGTGCATCCAGTTTGTATTGCAGCAAACTTGTGGCATTTTTTTTATGTAATGCTCAATTCACTTCAGTTCAGTTTGTTTATATGGCTGCAAGTCATAGCAAAAGTCATTGCAGGGCACTGTACAAAAAAACAAAACAAAACAACAAAAAACCCAACAAAAAACAAGTTCAAATCATGAATCTATTTTCAGATCCAGATTCAGTCAAATTACTCTGAATTAACTTATATGTGACCCATCACATCGAAATGAGGATTAAGTCCAAAAGTGGAATCTGGAGAAATGGGCAAATATAGGGTTTTGATTTAAACAAGAGCAAAAATTTCATTTTGTCAAAATATAATGAATTAATGCCTGTTCAATGTATCATTTTAATGAACTGTCTGAAATATAGTCAAAAATGTTTTGAAGCATTTTTTTGAGCAGTGGCAACAAAAAAACCTGATTTTGAGGAAACACGACTTAAATTTTTGAATTTTTCCATGTGAGCTATCAATGGTTTTGTTTCTTTCTACCTAGGAAACCTTAATATACAAATAATATTTGAGGTGTCCTCTTTAGATTAACATCAAAAATGACTCAACAAATTTACATCAAATTAGGATTCAGACCTAACAGTATTGTATTATTGTAACCAACAAGACAAATGAAGTCATATCTCTGGATAAGCTTATGATATCAGAATGATCCAGGTATCAAAATGAAGCTTTTAAAGCAGGAATCTGAAAATTTAATTAGGTCATTTTGACCAAATATGACTTAATCCTCATGTGATGGGTCACATATTATAATACAATACATACGCATCCAGTACATCATGAAATACCATATAATAATAAAAAATATACTGTATATACATATGTATATGTATCTATCCAAGGAAGCCAGTAAAGGTGTAACAATACATCGATATCTATCGGTATATCAATTTGAATGGTTCATGATTCAATCATATTGAGGCAAAATGAAAATATCGATCTATATCGTCATCGTATGCTCGATGTGAATCGATATCATATGCCCATCTAACACAGTTATTGTGTTAGATGGGCATATAATATCACATTGTCTTGACTGCAGACTTGTGAATTGAATTGAAGCGAAATCATATCGTGACAGACATTGTGATATCGAGACATATTGAATCGTCATCCAAACATATAGATGTAATATCATTTCGTGATAAAGGTGGTGATTTACACCCCTAGAAGCCAGCAAATTGTATTGAATCTTTACTTTGTCACAATCCCCCATCTTGAGCAGAGCRTTGGTGACAGTGGAAAGGAAAGACTTCCTTTTTAAAACGTAGAAACTTCCAGCAGAAACAGGCTCAGAGAAAACCGAATTATAGGATTTATCAAAAAGGAAAGTTTTAATCCTTAAAAATAGACAGAGTGTCAGCTTCATGGATAGAAATTGGTGTTTGGTTCTCTGCCTCCCATTCTACTTTTAGATACTTTAGGAGCCAMAAGTAAACCTGCAGTTTGAAATGCTCTGTAAAGAAAATAAGGAACAATAAGATCTTTAGTAGGTGGCTTTGCCCAAGTGAATTAGCCAAAATGGAATGAGGTGGCAGCTTGTATAATATCTTAATGCTTTTGATCAATAATAATCTCTCACCGTAGTCTGTTAGAAGATCTGTCAGAAGCTGGGGAACAAGGCCTCTGACAATYAATGTTTGAATCATGACTTGTTTATGTTCAGTACTTTCATGAGCCTCATTCTTTGCCATCTATTCCCATCCTTCTCTAATGTTTAGTGATAAGAAAGAATGCCCTATTCATTCTGCATTTCTCACTGGTTGCTACACAGAGAGMGAGAGGGAGGCTCTACAGGCATTGAATAAAAAGCACATCTCTTTCTGAGAGGCAGCGATGAGCACGGTAGAAGATAATTATTGATTTGAAATAAGAAAAGATAAGGCTCAACCTTGAGCAGCTCAGCGATAGCACAGAGAACAGAATAATTAATGGACCTGTCTTGTGTTGGGACAAGCTTTCACACTGAGACGAGCGTATTGATTTTAAACAGATAAACTGCGTAACCCTTTGTGAAGGGTTTGACAAACAATTTAATTGGGGAGGAAAAACAACAATATTCCTCACCCTTTCCATCTCCCTTTCATCACGTCCCCGAGCTGTTTTCTTTTTTCGCTTTTTCTCGACCCGACCTATGGAAACAATTACTGTGCATCAGGCCTTGTTCTGCCTCCAGACTACCAAGGATGGCTGGTGTAGGATGCATGCACTGATTGGGGGATCTAATCAATGGCGGGACTTGTCTCCACTCCAGATGCCTGTGTTGAAACTAGGATTACCAGAGCCTTTTTAGCTGTACTACTCCATCTCTGCTTCTGTCAGATAGAGAGACGATGGATCTGCCTGTTTAAATGTACCTGCCTGCAATAGTTGAGGCAGAGATAATTTACTGTTCCTACACAACCCACCTCCTTCCTAATCCCCGAAGGAGGGCAGCCAAAAGAGCCCCAGTCCTCTCACTTCTTCCCTTGCCCTCCCCTGATTAGCAGTCGTGGCCRTTTGATCATGTTTTCCTGCCTGTCCTTGTGATTTGTAAGCTGTTTAAATGCGAACGAGGCAATTAAATAAGAACGAACGGTGCGTAGGAGAGTGGGTGCAGCGGTGATCATTAACAATGAATTACCCCGGTGTGCACTCAAACACTCGGGAGGACGTTCAGGCGGACCACTCCGGAGGATCCAGATCCAATCTTCCCATTGATTAACAGAGACTTGTTCTTCCTGTGAAATCACTCGACGGGGATTTCAGTGCTCTCATCTGGTCTTATCGAGATAGGCTAACATCAAAGGCGAATGAAGAGGGATTCGGTAAATGGGCTCGCCTTGCCCTCCGTGTAAGAGACTTAGAGGAGCAAATCTTGAATTATTGCCTCATGTAAATAATCTACTTGGCTTGTTTCTGTTTTGGAGGAGCGGGGTTAAAGAGGAACTCATGAGTCATTCGAAGCAAAGAACACTCAAAGTACTTTGGAGGCTCTCATGTTTCCCTTGATGGGAAACAACGGTGGGGGCTCCATCCCCAGGAATGTAAACAACACAATGTTCCAGAGTTGCGCGATCTGTACTTGTTGAATGTGTTAATCTRAGATGTGGAGATATTAACTTTGGGAGGAAGATGCTCACATCCTCTGAATACAARTATTGTATTCAGTAGCCTGATTTGTCTAATTGGGATATGATTTGATCTAAGTTAAATAAATGAGTGCCACAATTAGTCTCAGATTGGGAGGTATGAAATTGGAAAATTGCACAGTGCCTGTAGTTAAAAGTGGCATTTAACCAGCATGTCACAGGCAGCCTCTTGTACAGCTCTCATTGTATAACAGACTGACCATACTTTAGTGGAATTCATGGCATAGTTGAAATTGCTCTTCCATTGAACAACACCAGCAGGTTTTTTAAAAAGCGGAGGTTACTAGCTGAGGACATTTTGTTCAAAACAATTTCTTTTCCTCTGCGCCCTCCTATCACCGAGTGAGCTCAGGTCTGCAGTGGATAGAAAGGGATTTTCTATCCCTAAATGGCCACGGGGGCYGTTTACGGTGTCACTGCTGTGGGATCACATGATGTTTGAGGGTGTAAAGGTCTCGAGGCAGCTGCTCCTTTTCGGATGGGATTTTTCTAGGCTTCCGAGACCAGGGCCTCATGCTGTCTGCACTGAAAGGTGGAGCAAATACTTCTAGTGAAAAAAAAAGGTTCTCAAATCCTCTGAAGCTGTATATCTATTTGAAATGGGTCTGGAGTCCCTCGCTTGCCTTCATGTTATAAACACCCACAGTGCTCAAATTCCTCTTTTGTCAAGGAGTCAAAACAGGTGTCTCAGGAACGATTTCTCTCCCCCCTCCCGCTTAGCATATTTTCCACTTGCATGAAAAGTTTTATTTTTTTTATTAGGAACACTCTGCCCTGGGTAGACTTCTTGCCTTGAGACATGATATGTCGACTTTCTTTGAACCAGTAAAGGTTACTTTCACACCAGCTCAAAATTCAGCCATGCCAAGTTAAACCAGGTTGTGCTTAAGTATTGAACTCCTTTGACACACATGTTGTTCAGTCACGACACACTTTGCATACAGATTACTCCTGTTTTCCTGCCAATATTTACAGATGATGTGACACATTTCTATCCAAGACAAATTTCATCTCACTCCTTTTTCAAATGTCAACTCCCTCCCCAAAATGTCTTGAAATCCTGAAACGCTTTGGAACCACCTGACCACTTTAGGATCGCACTGAATCATTTTCAGCTCATTTTGCTCTGATTATTATCGCCTGTTGCTGAAAGCCCAAGGTGGAGGGGTAATGTTTTTACCTGTGTGCGAACATGTGAACAAGTGAACAAGTGAACGAATTTTTCTGAAACTCACAGAAAGTAATCCCTGGATGTATAAAACTGATAACTTTTGGAGTCAATCCAAATCAAGATGGCTGCCAACTGACTTTAGCAAATACAAAATATGGCTAGAACTTGGTCAGTTTTACAAATACGGAGTTATAATTTGATGCAATAGTCGCGGTGAGTCATTCACAACACATATTTTGAGCGTGACCCTTTACAGCATTCCATTAGGTTACACATAATGTTCATTTCAAGGGTCGTCTAAAACCACTCTATTATTTTTCAACATAAAATGATCTGAGTTTAATGTTCTGCACCGAAAGGTGGTGAGCGATATGCAATCCTTTAAGGAACTGAAATTACACGCAACACCAATGGGAGTAGTATAGTTTTTAACATAAATGTAAACACAAATGCAAATGGACAGCCTTCATTTGACAGTCTTTGATGTTGGGTCATTTGCCTTAACAGGGTGGACATGTTTATATAGATACCCCCCTCAGGAGGCTGTTTGTATGAACTTTATGGAGAATACACATTATTCACGTTCCCAGCTTCTAAGACAAAATTTCTGTCTTGCMGCGTGGCCCAGCTTTGCGTCACGTTACAAAGCAACATTAAAGCTATTTATGTTAGAAATGGTAACGTGAAGCGAAGACACAAAAAAGCATAGAACTACATTCAGAATTTMTCTGTAGACCTAAGTGTGTTCCTGTGTTTGAAAACCCTGCATTTGTTTACTCCTCCTTCCCCAGGGTAATGCTTTTTTTTTTTTTTTGACTCATTGTGTTTAGTCTGAAACTGTTTTTTTCTAAACTTTGCCATGTGTTTCATCTAGAGGTGGACTTTTCCTATATATAAGTTGCGTAGTTCTCCAGTTTTGGTGTGCCAGGATATTGTAAAGTGTGTTTTAATAACCTAAACACACAAGTTATTTATTATTGATTATTTATGTGTTTTTTTAAAAAAAAAATGCTATAATTAGCTTTGGAGAACCATCAAACAACTCAGATTTAACCCTGTTTGATGTTAAGCTGATATGTGAGATATGACCTCAGCTTGTACAGTCTTTGTTATGAATTCAGTCTTATTGAGCTAATGGCTATTTAGAGTGGGGTTTAGACAGTGGTTGTCCCCAAGGGAACACATTTTGGAATGATCATTTTTGCTGTAAAGTGAACATATCATGCTGTTATAGCCWTCTTTTTCACATTTAAATCATTCATTTGTGTTCTATATAAAGTKGAACTGCAATGATTTGGTCTTAATTATTGTAACTCCACAAGCCCCTCTTTCACTGTATTCTGAGGTGTGTCTCAGATCAACTCGTTTTAATGCTGTCTCTTTAAATCCAAATGAGGTGCTTTACCCTACCCCCCTCCAGCTTCCAGAYCGGTCCATTGTATCTTGATAGAGGGGTTTACGACTATATAGTGTTACAGAAACTTTTTTATTTACAAATGAATTAAAAGATGTCAACAAGAGGAAGACCTGTCCATCCAGCCTTACAGTACATGTTGGAGCCTGAGTCTGACCCAGAGACATAAGAGAATGAAGATGACCACTTTGATTAGTTGGTAATTCCAGACCTTATTTAGAAGTTCCATCGCATRTACTGTGACCTAATAGTTCARAAAACGTAAAAGAGATTAGAGAAAACTGAACTGGTTGAAAACTATGGCCCAAAAAGAATATAAAGGTATAAACATAGCACTGGGAGAAACTAAATTCAAATTTTCTGCACTTTTAGAGACTCCAAGTACGAAATGGATTTACTGTCTGAAACAGTGGATTTTGTATATGTCCTATTTTAAAATCCCCAAAATAGTATTTAGAAACTGATGATGTCATAACACCACCTGCTTATGTTTACGTTTTGYACCCAAGCTTTATTCCCACGCTCCACACCTTGTTTCCTGTTTTTGGTGTATCTTTGTAGCAGAGTTACAGYGCCACACACAGGCCTGTTGTAGTTACTGCARTTTTATAGGTAATTCCTTTCTAGAAACAATGCAGAATATTCAAAAATATAAAAAACAACAACAAATAAAATAGGTTTTGCTAATTTGTCTGGACTGATATCGATTTCAACTTCAGCTTGACTTTCTGTTTTTATTTCAGGTTTACCGAAATCGTCAAGAGAAAGAAGGTGGAATACCACGCTGGCGGTTCTACCCAGAACTCTGTGAAAATTGCTCAGGTTAGTCTCCTCGGCTGACTGCAGTGTGCCTGAATGTGTTTTGAATATACAGTGGTGTGCTTGTAACCTTAGATTTGTCTGCCTGGCAGCTCTGGGAATACAGAGCATAGCTGCACAGCACATTGACACATTACAGCTCGGGCTGTTGTGAATTCATCAGACCTGCCATGAAAAAAGAGAAAAAAAGGCGGGGAGGATTAATAATATTTACAGTGTTATCTAGTTGGCCTAATTTCCTGAGACAYATCAAGCATCAATTAGAGAGAATTACAAGTAGATGCAATTAACGTGTCACAACAAATTACATCCAACAAATGCTGATCTTCTCTCTGGCTGTTAGACAGATTTGAGCATCTAAAAGAAATTGTTGATTGTTCAAATCTGAAATGACAATCTGAACTTTAGAAGATTATTCACTAATTCCTCCTTTTTTAAACATTTTTTTATGTGACTGCAGCAAAGTCTTTGAATTTGACATGCGGTGATTAGMTGCTGATAAGGCTTCGGTCTGCTCACAATAAACAAAGAAAAGGCATCCAGCTGAAAAATAATTCTCTTCCAAGGAAGGGGGAATGAGTGCAGAAGCTAATTGAGAGGCTGATGTCTGTGAAAACAGCAAGTCTTTGTTGTGTGTGTGTGTGTGTGTGTTTTTTAACATGTTAGCTCAGTGTGCAGAATTTGTATATATACTCATGAGTGTTTTTGTGTGTATTTATCAAAAGACAGATACAGAGCTCGGGAAAAGAAAGTAGGCAGGCCCTTAGGCAGTCACCATCTCTGTGCTTAAGAGACAGTAAACATCCTTTAAAGAGAAACGCGTAGCTGTGCACCTCCATACAAACACTCTTTAATTATCAAGATCACAAGCGTTTGCATAAAACTGTCTCTTACAGACATTAACTGTCAGCAAGGTTTTCTTCTCTGGGCAACGTCGTCTCCTTTTTTATTTTTTAATAAAAAGAAGAAAATCCTGCATTCTGGATGCRGTTAGCGCCTTCTTTTCTTCTTTTCAGGCTTTAGAAATATAATCGCAAATTTTTCAACAGGCTATTTCCCCATCTCTCGTTATAAATCTGGCTACAGAAAAGGCACGCTTTCGGTTTGATCCCTTCCAGTTAAGACACACGTGTTGATGGTGATTTTTCATGTTTTATTTAAGAGGAGGCTATCCGGCTCGCCCCCCCCCGAGCTGCAAATCAACTCCCTCGTGAAATTAGATGGCTAAAGAGATTTTCATTGCTGGCCCCCCTCGCTAAAGACGTGAGCCGTCATGGSCCTTCTTCTCCCTGTGCCCCGAGAGAAGCGATCAGCCAACTAAATTGGTCTCGTATCAGCATAGCAGGCTCTAGTCAAATGTTATTCTACTCTGTTTATTTGGATATTTACCCCCTTCTGAGTAAAGATGTAGAGCTGATTCTGAAATGCTCGAGATAACAAGAGCGTTTTCGTCCCACACCCCGGAGTCTCGCAAACTGTTTGTGTCAATATATACCATAAAGCCCCGACTTTTCCACATTCCACTTTCAGTTTACAGTGTCCTTTTTATAGGGGGGGCGGAATGTATAATGCATAACTGGCTCCCAGATTATCACATTGTAGCACCTGCAATATGTGAAACTTCAAACCCGGCTGTATTGTGGAAGCTGAACCTTCAAACACAAATGATATGCACTGCAGCTCTGAATTCACATCAAAGGGGCCCGGCGACTAAATGAGATGCTCGATCCGGGGCAGGTTTGCTCGCCATCGTCGCTGGAGGAAGGAGAGAGAGMGMGAGWGAGAGAGAGAGAGAGAGAGGGGTGTTCAGAGGCTTTGCACAGGAATCGCCTCACATGCTGGGAAAAACCCAAGGTGTGGGAGGATCGGCGGCTTCGCCAAGTAGAACTCCTACTTCCTACTTCATCTGAGGACGTAATAGGTTAAACTCTGATGTTTCATGTGTGATTTCTGCAAAATCTAAGCCTCAACTTTAGCAGAWTGGACGGTAATTAGATTTAGGCAAATGAGAACTGACCAAAAAAAAGCTTGGTTGGATAAATATTGATTAATTACTGCCTCAGCCTTACTCTTTGATTGATGCAATATTTGCTGTTAATCTGTGGGTTACATTTTCAGCGTTTGCATCCCTATTCTTAATCAAATCAAACATTGTAACAAGATAGGGGCCTTTTAAGTGGATGTATCAGTATCCAAGTTGAGCACAAATGCCTYTGAATTAGCCACAGATCTTGTTCAGATCAAGACTGTGAACCCACAAGCATCTATGCAGAGCTTTCTGGCTCTGATTCTTTAGAGGAGAAGGGGGAAATAAAAGGTGCTGTGATAGAAGTGGGTTGGAGGTTTCTGCTTTTTTGCCCTGGCTCTAACAAAYACCATGCCCTGAAGGGGCATCCAACATAAAGGCTTACTTTCTSGATGTTGCAGGGCTGTAACGTAACAAAAACCAGCCCAGTGTTGCCCACAGCCTCACACATCAAAGAGCTTTTACTCGGATAAAGCCGAGCGGAAAACAACAATTATATATATATATATTTCTTCAGTTATTTACAAACTCAAAGCAGGGGGTGGGGTTCTGAGCATGCGATCCAAAATTTGGTATTGCCGAGCACTCGTGGTGTTTATCACAGGTGGCAGGATTGGCGGGGGGGTGGTGGGTGGACTGCGGGGCTGTATCAAGCAGCACAGTCAATTCATTTAGACAGAACATCAAAGTCCTCCAACAGCTCCTAAGGGCCCAGAGATTGAAGCCTGAGCAGAGACAGGCTCACAGGGAGTTATTGCTGCTGTGAGTGAAGTAGATCCTGCTCTGACTGCCTCGTGTAAACTATGCACCCTCATTAGGTTCCCCACAAATCAACATCATTGACGTATTGTATTTCTTTGCACTGTAAGTAGGCTTTGTACGCATTTACCCAGTGGACAAATGGCTTCGTCTAAAGTGCCTTAGCTGTAAATGTGTCACAAAAAAAAGTTATGATTAATTGCGTTCCCTTTTCTCTGTTTAGACTTTGTGCATTTTTTTATTTATTTTTTTGTTAGCAGTCTACATAATCAATTCATTGCGGCGTCTTAATTATTGTTTAGAGAGCAAAGGCTTTTGAAAAATCTGCTGTCTCTGTCATGGGTTTCGATGCCTGTTTAACATTTCCTGAGACTTGGTCAATCGTGGAAAAGGGTGAATGGGGCCCAACTCGGGCTGTCGGCTCCGAGCGCCTAATTGGAAACGCATGTGCGCCACACTGCTGAAAGTTGTATTTGAATAGCAGCGAAGTCCCACCGCACCACTTGACTTTGAGAAAGTTCCTGACCAGCTCATATTTTTGCAGGAGAATGCCTCAACTGGTTTTGATGTCTCACTGAAGGCAGTGAGTTATTTCTCCGGGTGAAAATGTTCCATGACCTAATGTTTGGCTTTTGCCGCTCGTTTTGTAAAATAAATAAAGAATGGCGACTTGCCTCCATTCGAACGGGGCTAAATGAAGAAATACCTACGTCTGGTACCACTTAGAGGAAAAGAGGACAGTTAAGGGGAAAGAGTGGAGCTTTTGTGTTCAAGCTTAGTGACCTGACTTTTGGTAGGATGTGCCTATGTACGCTAAAAGGGGGCATTTATAATTTTTCTGTCACTTTCTGTTTATACTTTCTTCTTCCACACTTAATGATCAACATTAGAACAAATGCTCTTTGTCTGGTAAAAGACCAGGGGGTTGTGGGCGTAGCGGGGGTGTCTTGTGAGACATTTGATACTCGCTCATTCTAGAGTTTCTGAGGTTTTTGATCGAATTAAGTGAGTTTGCGCATGCATGGATCGCAGCACAGCTGTGCTGAAATAAGCACACTAATGACCGATTAAAGCCTGAACCCTGGTGGGCCTTTTGAGTTTCGTGCCATGGAAATCAAGCCTCTCAAGTGTTTGCCTGTTGGTGAAGCAAAACCCTCTTGTTTGTTTTAAGGCAGGTTAATTGCAGAACCACTGTTGGCTTCCACTCTGAGCTGTTTTATGGCACCGAGGTCTTGTTGTTTCCTTCCCATTACGAAGCAGGGAAAGGTCACAGTCTGTTAAGCTTCTCGTGAGAAACGCACGAATCCAAATGGATTTTTTTCATTTTTTTTTCAATTGTTTTATTTCCCATCTCCACTCACTCAACATTCCAGGCGTGCAAGTGTGCGCTTGAAGAGGGGCCGACATTGTTTTTCCTGGGCGCGAGAAAGCAACGAACGCCTCATTCGCTTTGATGAGCGATGTGTTCAAGCGTGGGCTTCAATGTCACCCGCCATGAAGCAGCTGTGAAGCCGCGGTTCACGTCTCGCGCTGCCATTTACTCGGTGATGAAGTGCGGAGACCTCCGTTGGCTCCACGTTCACCTCCCCTTTCACACACGCGTGCACACACTTGTCTGAGCACGAGTTCCTCCCACCTCAACTGTATTGTGACTGTGTGTCACAGCTAATACCAGTGTTCATTAAATCTGGAGCGTTGCGATCGCGGTGATAAAGGAGCAGTTGTGCGGGGTTTCATCCAGAGTTGTAAAGTAACGAAGTACAAATACTTTGTTACTGTACTTAAGCAGAATTTTTTGGTATCTGAACTTTACTTGAGTAATTATTTTTCAGCCTATTTTTTACTTCTCCTTCTTACATTTTCACACAATTATCTGTACTTTCTACTCTTTACATTTTTTAAAAAGGCAAGAAGTAGAAAGTCGTTGCTTTAATTTAATATTTGCTTGTTTTCATTCCAGACTGTTATTGTAAAAAATAAATACTGTCCATGTAAATTGTGCCTCCTAGAGTGAATTTAATTGTGGTTGAATGAGAAGTATAAATATACAAATTCTGATACCGTATTAGTTTKTACACAAACAAATCATGTCACACTCCAGCAGGACATAATCATTAAAATAAAAGTACTGTACTTAAGAAGTATTTGTATTTCATGAATTATATTATTGCATTTGGCCACAGCCAAAGATAGATTTTTATTTTGGGGAGAAGTTTTGAGCAGCCTTGATATATGTATATAAACTGAAACAGCTGGACTAGTGCATCCTAAATTTAACATAAATTAATTATTTTCATACAACAGTCATTTCTGCATTTTTTGGGAGGTCACCTCCTAATAAATATCATTATGTAAAATCTAATTGCTCATTTTAAATCAATACTTTTACTTTGAATACTTAAGTACAAAAAATATCAGATACTTTTACTCAAGTAATATTCCTAAAGGAGACTTTAACTTTGACCAAAGTAATTTTTTGGTAAGATACTTGTACTTTTACTCAAGTATCACTTTGTGGTACTTTATACAGCACTGGTTTCGTCACACGAAGGCATTAAGATCCGGTGGTCCTATTTTCAAGGATGCTTTAAATGCTTCTTTGGCACCAAATTAATAAGGTTTGATTTAATTTTCCTGTCAGATGCATAATGTTCGTGTTGCACCAGCAAAGGGAAGTCACGGGGAGTAGATTGTAACTCATAAGTATGCATTGGAAAGAGTGTTGATTAACATCAAGGGCTCGAGAGACAGACGCACTAAATGTGTATCATCTAGCCTCAGAGGCTGGCACTGGGATTGAATGTGATCTCTTGCGTAATGTGTCCTTGCTTTAAGTCCTCGATTCCGGGCTCAGGAAGAAAGGCTCRGTTTGCTCGCCTTTTTTTGCTCGTCTTACTTGTGCAGCTGCCCGGGCCCCAGGCGAGCTCTGAGTGACACGACTTGTGAAGCAGACGGCAGCGCTCTYGTGTCGAGTTCTCTTAGGACAGAGGTCTGCAACCTTTATGATCAAAAGGGACGTTTGTGCTCCTTGTCTCACTAATAAAATGTGTTAGGAKCTGCCAAACAAGCAACAACTGTGATTACCAACTGGTGGTCCGTGGGCCTTTTTTGGGGCCTTTTCGGGAAACTTTATGGTCACTGGAGGTGACATTTTAAAACTAAAAAAAATTGTTATTATATTATTTAATATTATACACATCACTGTAAGAAAATTAAGTGTTTTTTTAACTGAAATCGAGACGAAACCACATAAATATTGAATAGATTAAAATGTGAAGAGATATGGAACCATACAACCCAGATCTGGTTACGAGCGAGTTTTAATGCTTATGCAGAAGCCATCAGAGCTGCGCTGGCTCCAAACCAGAAGTTCCGGTCTTTTCTATACAAGYATCTTCAGGGCCTGGTTCGCCCACTACAGGCCTACGGCTGAATCGCAGGCAACTCGTACAGAAAATATCTCTCCTAATGAATTTATAAYGGTATTTCTGTGTGTTGTCATGATGTTTTGGGCATGTATCTAAAACAATTTTAATCAGGACATTACAATAGTCGAACAATAGATTATAAATGTCAAGCCCTGAAAAGGAAACTAAGACAAATGGTGTGGTGCTCTAAATCAGTATCTAACTAATAAATTCCTTCATCAGGACAAATAAAAAGACTGTATTCATGTAAACAAGAAAAATACTGTATATTGTTTATACC
>NW_013952445.1:1925882-1946774 GCF_001266775.1 Austrofundulus limnaeus
TATTTAAGTAAGCAACAGGCTAGCAGCTAACATGTTTCACTTTTTATTAGTAGTATTGATCACATATTTGCATACAAATTTATTTCTGTTGTGGGTATAAAAAACAAAATAAAAAATAAATAAAAATTTCTGTTCTGTTTGGTCACATTTTGAAAGAGCCTCTGCAGAGGGACCAAAGAGCCACATGTGGCCCCAGAGCCGTAGGTTGCAGACCCCTGTCTGAGGATGTGCTGCGCAGGACCTTCAACGCGCCGTCCTTTTTTAAAAGTACAAAGCGATGCGCTCGAACRACTGCGGCGCGATCCGAGAGCATTTCAGCCCGTAAACAATGCTTCATTAAACGAGTCATTGTTGGGAGTCATTTGTTGACACAGGTCAAGCAACTGGTGAATGAAAGGGTGATTGTGCTTTTTCCACAAGGGCTCTACATTTTCATAAATCCCTTGAATGATGCCCCTCTCTCATATTTCCCCGCAGAATGCCTGTGGCAGTGGTATTTGTTTGGCACATTCTCAGCATGCTCCCACTCTTGCGGTTGAAGTGTTGCATAGCAACTGAGAAAAACAGCTTTAAATATTTTGGTTAAAAAGGTTTTAAGAAAATAAAGAACAGCCTGCAATTACTGTTCATTTCTCCCGAGTTCACAAGTTTAAGGAGCCGCAGAACCGCGCCAAGTAATAAATGAAATACCAAATTAGGCTTTGTGTTGGCCCAGGGAAAATGAAAGTTGTGTCGAATATTTTGTCCTCCTCCTGCCAATTCGCTTTCATCTATTTCTGTTTTGTTTATCGAGTAAATGATGGCAGATGTCTGCACCTTCGCTAATTCACAACTGTTTTGAAACAAAGCTCGCAGGAGTTTTCGGAGTTCAACTCAGCTCGGTTCTTCGAGCCAAACTGGGTCTGTCTCTGCGAGGATGGAAAACATGTAGGTGAGTGCAGATTTGCAGTGATGTGCCTCAGGAAAACGGATGGGGATGGAGGGAGGCTGGATGAYGCACAGCAGGTGACAGACAGACACTAATAGTAATGGCTCTTATCAGTGCTTCGCTCGCTCCCTCTTTTCACATGGGCTCTGACATCCTCCTCCTACTCCACCCCCTCCATCTAGCGGGGGGGTGTTGGGAGCTCGCTGGGTTGCGCAGCCCGCTCAGACGGAAAGAGCCTGCCAAACACCGGTCCCCTCACATATAAATTGCATCATTAACATTGCCTAGATTATTCCAAGCTCTCCCACCGGGTTTATGGCAGCAGCGGCTCAACTTAACTGTTTGACTCACTGAAGACATTCAGGTTTCCTGAGTGAGCTGTGCTTAGATCTGCTGTGAAATACATCACTTCTATTCTATCCCAAGGTTTTAAACTAAATCCTATGGAAAATGTGTCTGTTTTTTTTACTCATAGAGAGTTATTAGGCAGGGTAATATGCTTTATTCTCTTTCTCAGGTTGTCGGATGTTAAGTTATGACATGTTTTACTTCATACRGGATACAAGTTTCTATGGCACTTTTGGCTGTATGGAAAAAAAATAGGGCTTAGAGGCAGAATTCATTTTCATGAAGCATTTMAATTCAATGTATCTTTTTCTTCCCCACATCATGATGAGTTTGTTCAAAACTTACTTGAAACTAATTGAATTAACTTGCACATGTTCTTAAAAAAGGAAGATAAAAGTTTTGTGAAATCAAAACTAGTATCATTAGAAAGTTCTCCCACAGTATAATCATAAATAATTGCAATAAATCACTGAATAAATTAGGTATAATTGATGTATACAAACATCTAAAATTTTGCAATGTAAAACATGGACATATGCTTTTAAATCCTTCTTTTTACATGTAAATCATTCATTTGGGGTCTATATAAAGTAGAACTGCAWTGCTTTGGCCTGAATTCCTCCTTATTGCAACTCCACAAGCCCCTCTTTCAACCCTTTTCTGATGCAGGTCAGATCAACTCGTTTTGAGGCTGTCCCTTTAAAGCCAAATGAGGTGCTTCATCCCGCCCCAACTTCCAGAGCAGTTCATTCTAGTTTGATAGAGGGGTTTATGACTAATATTGCATTGCAGAAACTTATTTACAAATGAATTAAAAAATGTCAACAACAGAAGACTTGTCCATCCAGCCTTACATGTTGGAGCCAGAGTCTGACCCAGAGCCAGAGGAGAATGAAGACCACCAAATTGAAGTTGGGAAGTCCAGACTTTATTTGTCAGTTCTGTTGCAAATAATTTGCAGTCATAGTTCAGAAAACGTCATAGAAAATAGAGAAAACTGAACGGGTTGACAAATATGAGGCAAAAAGAATTTAAAGATATTTGCACAGCACTGGGAGAAACTAAATTAAACTTTTCTGCACTTTGAAAGACTCCCAAGTACACAACAAAATATATTTCATGGCTAAAAAAGTGCATTTTGACCGATACGTACCCTTTAAGTGGATTTTCTGTAACTGTGAACYTTGTTTCTAAAAACTTGACTTTATCAGGAGTGTTAAACTCAGGTCCTTRTTTCTCTGCTCCAACACACCTGATTCAGGGATTCAATTACCTCGTCAGATTCTGTAGAATGTTAATCATCCATTTATGCAAATCAGGTGTGTTTGAGCCAGGATACAAAAAAAAAAGTTTTGGATTCCAGCCCTCAAGAACCGAAGTTCGACATCTGTGCTTTACATTTGCCTTTTGGCTGGTAATTTGGGTGCATTTGTCCCCATTATACAGTATGTTGTTTTGAAGTGTGTCGTCTTTCTTTTTAATATAACTATGACCTAAAACATTACTGGTCAAAAACTCAAATTAAAAAAAGTCTAATTTTAAAAAAAAACTTACAGCTYTGCAAAGAAAAGTGGGTAGAGGATGGATGGATAGTTAATTTGAAAAATAAATGTATAGGTTGTCATTTTCCATCAGTAAAGAATGTCATTATATAGTATTTTGTGTAATTCCTTAAGTTTTAAGACATATTAATGCAGAAATGTTTAAACTAAAAGCAGTTTGAAATGTACTGTATTTTGGGGTTCACTTAGCATTGATTGATTGATTGATTGATTGATTGACAGCCATCTTGAATTAAGTTGACTACAAAAACTAATCATTTGTAGGTGTACATCAAACGATTACGTTAACATTTTAATTAAATGTATCAAAAGAAAAAAAAGTTTTCATTGTAAATTAAGCTATAAGGTGACCTTTTTTTTATAATTTTAGAAATAAAAGGGTGTACTTTATAAGCCAGCTCTTATTGCTAAATTATACAAGGTTATGAACATTTGCTCTACTGAAGGAGGCTCTTAAGCTCAGCTGACATCCACAGTGGATCAGGATGGATCTTCTTCCTCAGATCAGTTGGTAATTAACTTTGTAACTCTGTAATTACTATCTGAGGTCAGGGTTAAGCTCAGAGTGAAAGGTTGGAGCAGCAAACATTTTTATATGATCCTCTTACTCTATTATCCTTCCTCACTGCTACAAGGTTTTACCTCATGGGGAGAATACATTACATAAAGCCCCTTAGCAATTACTCCACAATGAGTATCCGCATGGTGTATAGTCCTATGATTAATCTGGAATCCCCTCTGCCCCTGTCCAAATGCAGACAAGGCTCTGCTTACAATGCAAGTTTCATTTTCACCTGAACAAATGGCTCCTTTAGACAAAAAGTGCCAACCTTTTACTTATACTGGCTGGAAGGAGRGCGAGAGAAAGAGAGAGAGAAAGAGAAATAAGGGGAGGGTACAACCTCCTGCTGCAAAAACAGATCTTCCAACAAGGAGAAAAAGTAAGGGTTGGGTCAGCGTGGTAGATGGTGGCGAGTTTTTTTTTTTTTTTTGGGGAGGGGGAGACTTTTAATAGTGTTGAATAAAGGAACATTTATTTTTGTGCTTCGGCCTGTAACAGCCTCAGGAAATAGCTCAGTCTCTTGATCGCGAGCAAATCCTATTAACTTACAGTGCTCTCACTCAGGGTAATGGGCTCCACCTTGAGACTCGGGAGAACACTTTTCCCTCGGACACACTGATACTGGTGTCTGGAGGGCTCGGCGTTGGCTACTCTTAACACTTGGGCAGAGACTAATCAAGTTATACAGTCTACCGTACCGGAGCAACACAGAGCGAGGATGTTGATATCCAGCAAGCTCATTCAACAGGCCCCTTCACACGTTCCTAACCCAATACCAAAAGGATCAGTGCTCAGGATCAGTTCAAGATCAGGTTATTCGAGCCCCTGAGAATTGTAAAGCGATCCCTGAGCAGCTTTTGCTTTCTCAGGAGTGATCAGAGCTGTCGGTCCTGGTCTACACTGCTAGGGCCAGGGCCAAAAGGAACTCCTGGGGTCTCCATTTATTTCTGTCCAGCAAGGGGAAGGACTGTACATCTGTGAAACTTTGTTCTCTGTGTGTGTGAGGAAAAGCTGAGAACAAGAAACTCAATTTACCGTATGGTAACCGCTTTCCTGAAGCCAACTGGTAGAAAAACATATCTTTAAGTTAAAAACACGATGTTCTTGTAGTTTATTATTTTCTGTCAGGAATGTGATGTCTCAGAAATAACTCTTAGTTAGTTTAAAGCTGCCACATTCTGTAATTACCTGTGAGGACCCCCAGAGAAATGGGAGCTCTCTATCAAAGCAGAACTTTCTCAATTAAAAGCAGCACTGCAGTGAAAGTCGTTGCTGGTGGTATCATGTTGCTTATCTCYGCAGCCTTTCCACATGTTGTCTGGTCGCTCCTAACCTTCTTAAACCACATTTAAACATGTCCTATCCATGTTTGATGCCAATTGGCTCCATTGATGGATTGCCTCTCATAAATYCATGCAGAATGGCATGTTCTCCCCTGTCACCATTAGCCCTTGTGCTTGCTGTCATCTGGCTGTCTTATGTCTACAGAGTTACAGTGTGCACCTGTCAAATGAAATTTATGGCATGCAATTTGTTGTGGAGCCAGGGAGTTGCAGCTTCCTGGACTTTTTCCTCCTTTTTTTTTCTCTGTATGTGTTGTGTGTTGTACATGAGTGCATCTGGTGCAGAATTTCTGACCAAGTGTGAAAATGTGTTGAAAGATCATAAGACACTTTTTTTTGCTATATATCTCTACTTGCCACCTTTCTGGCCAGAGTTTTAGATTAAGATCAGTTTATGCTGAGAAATGACTGGTCAGACATTGTACATAACCTCATGTGTCGTGATTTATTAGTTCTCAGCGTTTGTGTTGTGAAAAAAGTTGGGCAATATTGACAAAAATGTAYCACGATTAATTGYGGCAAATAGCCGATAACGATTAATATGATGACTAATAGATGACATTTATATTTGCATGTGGGTGACAGTGTGGCCTTGGTCCCCATTTTACATAAAAATACGTMATCGGCCTCGGGGAAATAAAGAATGTGAGGCGGAGCAGGGAAAGGAGGATGGAAAACTTACTTCTAGCAGCAGAGCAGGTTGGAAAATGATAATTTAACCTTTTTAATAGTTTTTTTTGTTGTTTTGTTTTTTTATGTCCTACAGGCTGCGAGACTTAAAATAAATTTTAAAGCTGAGTTTTTGAAAAAAATCTGTGAAATTTAAAATAATCCTTGAGATTGCCCTGTACGTCCATATGCCTGCAATACCTGCAAAATGGAAAATGCATGTAATTTTACGGACAGTCCACACAACATGTATGTATCTCCTATGGCTTCATTTAGGCCTGAGTAATAAAACCATTACTATATATATTGCGATAGACGTGATCAATATCTTATTAATCAATCAATTAAACAAAACAATCAATAATCTTATAAAAGCATTGGATCAATTATTTCCTTTAAAAATGATCAAAGCAAAATTGTTAAACAATATGAAATTGTTTCATTTGTATTTGAATGAGTTACTGTTTGAAGAGTTGAATTTTTTTTGTTTTGTTTAATTATTTGGTTTATTATTGTTTGAAATTAATCTATCTATCTATCTATCTATCTATCTATCTATCTATCTATCTATCTATCTATCTATCTATCTATCTATNATCTATCTATCTATCTATCTATCTATCTATCTATCTATCTATCTATCTATCTATCTATCTATCTATCTATCTATCTATCTATCTATCTATCTATAGTAAATAGGAGCAGATATAAGATTTTTTTCTTCTGCTGCCTTTCATTTTATTTGTCTTATATTGTTTTGTTGTATGTTATGTGTTTTTTTTTAAATGAAATGGATAAATACTATAAATAAAAAAATCAATAAAAAATACATCTGATAGGATGTTGATAATTTCACTGAAGTCCGACCCAGAACTGCAAAGCATTCTGGGGGATGCAGGCAGAGAAAAGTCTTTAACTTCTTGACCTCTCATGGCTCAGCTAAGCAACGTTAGTGGCATCGACTCATTCACTCTTAGGCAGTGGTGGGCAGCACTAATCTAAATATTAAACTAACCCTAAAGCACTAACTCAAATATTTAGGTCCCCTAATTCTGAAGCACTAACTCAAATATTTAGGTCCCCTAACCCTAAAGCACTAACTCAAATATTTAGGTCCCCTAATTCTAAAGCACCAACACACTGAAAAATGTAGCAAAAGCTAATTCTAAAGCATGAATATAACCCACTTGATGCATGGAACATTCTTCAGAGTCAACATAAGAATATTTACTGTGTGCAGAATGTTGTCACTTTGTGCCCTTGGCGGGCCAAATGCGAGTCGCCAGCAGGCCACATTTGGCCCGTGGGCCTCGAGTTTGACACATGTGACTTTGTACATAAATGACATGCATATGAACAAAATGTATGATAGCTTTCACACTCAAATGTTAACACACATAAAAACCTCAGTTAGTGCTTCTAAATTTAGCCCATAAATTTAGTAAGTGCTAATCCACTAATGAATTAAAAAATAGCAAAAGCCCTAAAGCACTAATCAGGAAATTAGTTCCCCTATTAGTGCTTTAGGGGAACTGTGCCCACCACTGCTCTTTGGTACGCTGCACTCTGAAAAAGCTTTTAAGTAACATGTGCAGTAGCATTTTCATGTTTCACCTCATATGTGCTTAAAAATAAATGTTAAACAATGAACGAAGATAAAGAGAGCAACAGCTCAAGAGGAAATTGTGGATAAAAGAGGAAAGTTCACATCACAAGTTTGGCAGAATTAATCAGCCTTTTGTCTCCTATTTCAAATAGGTAAAACAAAAAAACGAATCAATAATTATGAATATTAACTGAAATGAAAYGCTTATATTATGAGACACTTTTAGCCACATCGTCCAGCACAACTTTCATTAAACTCCATCTAGGGGTTCATGAGATATTTTGGTAACAAACAGACAATCAAGGCCAAAAACGTAATTTTTTCACCTTCGTCTTTTGACATCAGCTGATAGTAAATCTCCACAGTTTGTACAAACAAGACAGATACATTTTGGAAGCTTTTATTTCTTTTTTGGACAGCAAAATTAGCTGTCTTGTGAGGATCTTTCCCTTCGCTTTGTTTGATACAATAAAAGGGGAATGATTGCACAGCAATTAGATGTTTGTTCTATGTCATTGTTGCACGACTGTGCCGTTGCCGCTTGCGCTCTCAGCAAGGATTATCGCCCCTAAGAGGGAGAGGCATTACAAAATGACAGCCTCTCATGTCGAACAAGTCAAGCTGATTCTGTGAATGCTGAAGAGGTTCCCGCCACATGTTCTCCTGCATGTTAAGGGAGCAGCTCTAACCTTGTTTTGATTTGCATCTCCTTAGCAATTAAGATAATATGTCGTAATTAGAATTTTAATGTACCACTGTGAGATTTTTTGATAATTACACAGAATTCTCTGCGGTGATTTTYTCTTTGCCTGCTTGTCTTCACAGATGAATTCATGGCTGATTAGATCACTGCTCTAATCAGATTTTGAGTAACATTGTGGAAGAGCTTCCCACATGTCTGTCTCTATCTGAGTTTCCTGTTTGGAACTGGGAACGCCACAGCAACAAATATATTTGATAGGGAGTTAACATTTTTGGACTTTGTCTAGAAACAGGTTGCTCATTAAAACGGATCAAAAACGCTGCCAGTTTCATGTAATTAAGACTAAACACAGCTTAGTGTTACACAGAGATAGAATAATGTACTGTACTCTAAAATAGAGTGATTTCAGATGGATTTTTTAAATGTCTTGATCAGCCTCTTGCACATGAAAAATTGACCATAAAATTGACCTTTCCACCAGCAGCAGCATAAATAATTGAGTGCTGAAGATGATTTGAACTTTAAAGATGCCTGATTGATAAATACCTAATATTTCACAGTTAAAATTATTATTAAAATTTGACTATCACCACAAGAAAAGGGCTTTAGTTTTGAAATTCAGCTCTTGGTTCACGTCTCGATTTTCCCACAGTCCTAAAACGTTTTGTGTGAGATTAATTTGTCGGCACAAATTGACTTTTGGAGTAAATGTGAGGGTAGATGGTTGTTTGTCTCTTATATCACTGTGATGGATTGGCGACCTGTCAAATGTTCAATAGCGACAATGGGTCCACCCTCCGGAATCATCGATTGGCCGTAAATTATTTTTAAAGGTTGATACAATATTGATGGTCTGGGGCAGAAAAATCCAATAGTTGATGTAGCTAAATGTAGACAGTTTTGCTTTTTGTGTCATTTTGTGTACAAAGAGCACAGGTTTGTAGGTTGAGACAAGTGTAAGCATTGTGTTAATACGGTAAAAATAATTTGTGCACAGTTTGCTGTAATATTTATACCCATACAGGTATTTTTCCTGGGCTAATAAACACTGACTATCAAATTGCATACTATTCTGCACATGGAGCTATATCTTGCAGCGTTATTTTATTTGTACATAACTTACATTCTTTTAAGATGCCATAGATTTTACTGCACATAACTTAAAGGAGGCATGTCATGCTTTTCAATCCTTCTTTTTCACATTTAAATCCTTCAGTTGGGGTTTATATAAAGTGGAACTGCAATGCTTTGGTCTGAACGCCACCTTATTGTAACTCCACAAGCCCCTCTTTCACACTTTTTCCGGAGTGTGTCTTAGATGAACTTGTTTTAATGCTGTCTCTTTAAATCCAAACAAGGCACTTCACACCCCTCCAGTTTCCAGAGCGGTCCATTCTAGTTCGCTATAGGGGTTTAAGACTATCTAGTGGTGCAGACAAAGCTAACTTTCTAGGCAGCCTATGGTCCAAATAAGCGAGTCCATTAGCTGTCCCACAGTTGGTCAGGTCCCACCAACCAAAATACACACATTAGGGTTAATTCAAAGATGCTAAATAAATTGGATGAAGGGAATTTAAAATTGTGGCTGAGATTCATCAGAGTAATGATGTATGAGAAAACCTTGGGTTCTGGTTTTCATGTGTTTTGAAACTTGTTTCTTGTATATTTACCGTGTACTAAAGCACACCGGTTCTTGTTGGAGATGTTATGTGCGCAAATGATCTGAATCCTTTGACCGGTTCCTTACAATGAACTATAGGATCCAAAGTAAAGATTTGTTTTTTTACTCATTGTAATATCTTTATTTTTTCTCCTTAACTTCAGGGACAGTCGCTCCTCCTTTGCTTTTTCACAATAATCAGGCAGTGGGTGGAGTACAACAGCTCAGGGAGAAAGGGGGTTCTGCCGAAACATATGGTTTCGCCCATATGACGAGATGACGTCATCACGTATGGCGTACATATCCCTAAGTGTTGATGTAACTTGTTCGAAATCAAATAGCTTTATTGAATGAATCTATGAAGCAAATGGATCAACAAGATCCAGTTCCCCTCAAAGAGCCATTCGTCCCACCTCTAATTCTTGCACAACAACCCATTTAATGATGCAACAGGCCTCCACAGAACAAGCCCAGCTTTTTTTTTTTTTTTTTAATAATTTGAAAAAGACATGACAAAAAGTCCAAAGTGTTTTTCCCATTAGTCCGGTTTATATCCAAGACAAAATGATCTGTGACCAACGTGTCAGCTGACAGCTCGAGACACCTTCAGAGGTCTCACTAATTCGCAAAAAAGCTGTTTTGTTCGAGCTGATGAGATTTTTAGCACTTGCTTTGAATGTTGTGACTAATTTGTGTGAAGAATCACAGATTTTAAGGTTACCATGTTAATTCTCAGAAGCAGGACAAAATGTGATCCTACAAAATGGATAAGTCTTTCTTAGAATTGGTTATTAAGGCTTTCTGTTGTGTTTTATCACCCCTTGACATGCATTATATGGATCAATACAGCGGGTAAAATAAGTATTGAACACGTCACCATTTTTCTCAGTAAATATATTACTAGAGGTGCTAATGACATGAAATTTTCACCAGTTGTTGGTAACAACCCAAGTGATCCATACATACAAAGAAATCAAACCATAAATGTCCAGAAATGAAGTTATTTGTAATAATGTGGAATGGCACAGGGAAAAAGTATTGAACACATGAAGAAAGGGAGATGTAAAAAGGCATGGAAAGCCAAGACACCAGCTGAACTCTCTCAGTAATTAGAAAGCAAGCCTGCCCCTTGTCAGTGCAAATTAATATCAGCTGGTTCAGTCCCAAATGATGGCCAGGTATCACAAAAGAAACATCTGATGATGGGTAAAAGTAAAGAGCTCTCTCACGACCTTCACAAACTTATTGTTGCAAAGCATAATGATGGCATCGGTTACAGAAGAATGTCTAAACTTCTGAAGGTTCCAGTGAGCACTGTTGGGGCCATAATTCAGAAGTGGAAAGAACATTATTTCACCATAAACCGACCACGACCAGGTGCTCCTCRCAAGATTTCTGACAGAGGAGTGAAAAGAATTATCAGAAAAGTTGTCCAAGAGCCAAGGACCACTTGTRGAGAGCTTCAGAAAGACCTGGAATTAGCAGGTACGATTGTTTCAAAGAAAACAATAAGTAATGCACTGAACCACCATGGCCTGTATCCACGCTCACCACGCAAGACTCCACTGCTGAAGAAACAGCATRTTGAAGCTCCTTTAAAGTTTGCTGCACAACATTTAAACAAGCCTGTGAAATACTGGGAGAATATAGTCTGGTCAGATGAAAAATGAAAAACACCATACCAACAGTGAAGTTTGGAGGTGGGAACATCATGGTGTGGGGCTGTTTTTCAGCRTATGGTACTGGCAAACTTCAAATAGTTGAAGGAAGAATGAATGGAAAAATGTACAGAGACATTCTTGATAAAAATCTGCTTCCATCTACCAGGATGATGAAGATGAAACGTGGCTGGACATTTCAGCAAGACAATGAGCCCAAACACAAAGTCAAGGAAACTCTCAACTGGTTTCAGGGAAAGAAAATAAAGCTGCTGGAATGGTCCAGCCAACCACCAGACTTGAATCCAATAGAAAATCTATGGAAAGAACTAAAGATCAGAGTTCATAAAAGAGGTCCACGAAACCTTCAAGATTTGAAGACTGTTTGTGTGGAAGAATGGGCCAAAATCACACCTGAGCAATGCATGCTACTAGTTTCTCCATACAGGAGGCGTCTTGAAGCTGTCATTGACAACAAAGGCTTTTGTACAAAGTATTAGATAAATTTCAGTAAGTGTGTTCAATACTTTTTCCCTGTGCCATTCCACGTTATTACAAAGAACTTCATTTCTGGACATTTATTTGATTTCTTTGTATGTATGGATCACTTGGGTTGTCACCGACATCTGGTGAACATTTCATGTCATTAGCACCTCTAGTAATATATTTACTGAGAAAAATGGTGATGTGTTCAATACTTATTTTACCCGCTGTATATTATTTCATTGGGGGATTCTTTGGTAGGTGCAGCCAGCTATTTAAAATGGATGGTTTTCTCCTCAGAATCATCCACAGACTCATTTATGCAGCTCTAAGATTCCACAGTATGTATATTTCATCAGTTTACCTAACCTTACCACATTAACTATGGGTGTTTGTTGTGCGTCTGCCTGTGTAATCACATTGCTGTTTTCTAGCTGCTTGTTTTTATTCAGCAGAACACAGCAGCCAATATTCCCCTTGGCCTTTTCACTACAACAGCACAAACCAGTCAATATTGGCAGGAGAATATTTTCCTGCCCCAAGTTGCCACAATATCAATACTTGAGCACGATAACCAACAGCCAGGGTAAATGAGCAGAGATTTGCAAAGAAAAACTAAACCTGAGTCCTCTTTTGTGGTGCGAAATTGGCCACCACAAAGGAATTAATGACGGATCCTTCCAGCATAATTGTCTAATTATGCCGGGCAGATGGGGCACTGCTTTAACTAGGACACATTGTGCTACCTCTCCAGACTCTCCACAACAAAAGGCAAACCAGTGTGACAGCCTCTTCAGCAGTGAGTGGGAGGGAGAGTGAAAGAAAGAAAATGGAGAGTGGAGGAGAGAATAGAGGAAGGAGGGGCGGCGAGGGAGGGAGGGGGGGATCTGGGTCTGTCACCAAGCCATTCCTCTACTCGATATGTTACCACAGAAACAAATGTATGGTGTAAACACTGCGTGGATCACGGCTCCTGGGAGGTGAATCACTGCAGTGTAATGAGGTTGGTTTACATGCTGCTTCTCAGCCTCCCGCCCAGACTCCACTCAATACTTAAACCCTCTAATTAAAGAGAATCGGCCACTCGATAATTGATCGCATCGGCTGGCTCGGCATACGCCTCCACTGTAAGGCTTCGTGCCGCTGTTTATTAGAGCTGTCTGCCGGCTTTGTCTTCTGGGAGGGATGGGGCAGAGGAGGGCTGGGGTGGTGGGGAGTGAAGGGGGGAAAAAAAGGTAAACATGTGAAGAAATTAAATCTCTGCTCTTCAAAGGGCGCTGGTGAAATAAAAGTGGGACGAGCTGCGGAACGTCGAGTTACGGTGGGAGTCTCGGGGGTCTTTCAGGAACTTCAGCTGTTTGTCACTTGGTAATGCAGGAGTTTCAGCGACGTAGAGGAGACGGTCTCTCAGATGTGCAATTATCTTCTTCTAGACAGGTGTTGCTGTACGGAGGCTACTGTTGAAGATGTGTGCTCTTTTGTGTTGTCGTTTTGAGTCTTTGTTTGTAACACTATTGTATAAAAGCAAATGCAGTGAGGAATTTTGTCATTTAATTTTAATGTTGGATTGGCTGTTATCCAGCTTGTTCTCCAGTCACAGATTTACTAAGGCTACGTTCACACTGCAGGCAAATGTGACCCAAATCAGATTTTTCTGCCCCTGTGCGACCCATATTGGATTTTTTCACGAGTTTGAACGTGACAAATCCGATTTATTATTTTATTCTTTATCTGGCCCAAGCCTTTTCAGTATGTGTTACTAAATCTGATATGTTTTTTTTTCAATGTGACTGCAGTCTAAACGCTCGTTGCATTTCATCCAACTTTTATTTCTGTGAGGTGGTGGTGAGCAGTAATAATGATACTAACCTCTTGTCATTCATCTTAAATTTTATAACTCACATCTTCAGCTACATAATAGAATAGACGTCCAGTAGCTCTATCTTTTTATTTAATTTTCCGTGTCCTGGATGACTGAATCCACAGAAACATATGAAACTAATGTTGGTCTCGATACTGATGTTCCTGGGTGAATACTTTACTTCCAGCACATGGCTCCTGTTCCAAAAATAAAATACCACACCGGAGCAGCCGGCCTGAGGCAAGTTCAAATGTAAACACTGACCTAAACGAGCACATCAGATAATTATTTAATGGTCTCTGATTGCACAAGAACTTCAGAATCAACATGTTACTGCTGTAAAGAGTGAGCTGAATGTGACGTCGCGCCATTTTCTGTGCATACGGGTTGCATCAGGGTCRTGTAGAATTCACACAGGAGTCTAGTGGAGGTTGCATTTTAAAATATAACGTAAATGTCCTCGTATAGAAAAATATGTAAATTAGAGGTACAACGATACAGAAAATTCACGATTCGGTTCGGTTCGATACTTTAGTCTCACGGTTCAATATCTTTTCGATACAAAAAAGAGAAATGTCCATGCCCCTTTTAACTTGTAATTTATTTAAATCAAGTATGAACATTTGTTTAACCTCAAAAGTACAGTTTTTAAATTAAATGTTGCTGAAACAGCAAGTTTCTCAGTGGATCTGCGCTCAAAAATGCAGCCGAGGTGGAGTAGTCGAACACAGATCCACTGATCCTTCAACACAGAGCATCTTCAGAAGATAAGTTGATAAAATWAATTTTAAAAATCTGTATTGTTCGATACAAGTGTGTATTGAACCTAAAGCACTGTTCGATATGGTTTGATACGGGTACATGTATTGTTGCACCCCTAATGTATATGGTTGTTTATTAATTTATCTAACAGTTCTTCAACATGTGGAGCAGACGCCACAAGACTTTACCTCAAATGTTCCCTGCTGGTGATGTCATTGATGCGATACTTGTTATTGTGGTGTGTGTGAAAGGTTTGAAAAGTGGTTTCTTTAGGGATGCAGTTCTAACAGTCAATTTGAAGCCATTGACTGCAAATTAAAGCCAAAGTTTAAAAGTGGGGTTACGTGGAATGGTTATGAACTGTTGTTATCTTACCTGTTGTAGATAGATTTTTGAATTACTAAAATCAGAGAAATAATTCATTCTGAACTTGCACTGACTGGCTAACCACTAACTGGAGCATGGCCAAGAACTCAGATTTTTTTTTATCTTAAAGCAACTCTAATCTTATAAGTTGTTATACTTGGAAGCGCTTTTTATATACATGGATAAACTTTCACATTTAAGATTCTAAATATGTATGATGTGCTTCTGTTTTTTAATTCAGGAGATTATAAAAAATCCTTCATTTTATGGAAAGACCCTCTTGATTCAAGAGAAAACTCTGGTTTATAAGAAAATGGCTGCTTATCAATTAATTGTTCGTCAGTGTATAAGATAAATCAACTTCAGATTAATTCATTAATCAATAACTTGCATCCCTAATTTATACAGGAATGGAATTAATTTATATCTACTCATATTCATGTAATTAAGCGTTTTGATGATTTGGCTGATTAATCTAAAAAATAATCGACAGATTAATGGATTATTAAAATAATCGTTAGTTGCAGCCCTATTCTAAATAAACTTTTAAATCCCTGGCAGAGGTTTCCATTCTCAGCTGGCCGTTGTTTTTTTATTTTTTGCCACCTTACTTCTTGTTTACAATGTTTCCCTGTAACACGGCTGTTATTGACTGATTTTATTCATAGGGTTTGTCATCGGGTTTCCAGGCAGGCAAACATGAACTGACGGGACTGACTATTGAGCATCTTCAGGATCTCTGACTTATAGATTTCCTCTGGCTTCCTGTGTTATGGGGTAATTGCTGTTTTTCCAGAAATTGATCAATTGAAGGTAAATGTATCATCAAAGCTTGAACTGGGAAGGAGAGCCTCGCGTTAGACGGTATCGGAAAAGGAAAACCGAGCTACTAGAGAGCATGTATTTGTGGTAAGTGGGTCTTGAATAAATACCCATGTGCACCTGCAGCGCAGRGACAGCAGATTATTACAGATGGACCTGAGCAGGTGTGGTGCAGTCGAGGAAGATGTACGACTTCAGTGACTCGAGTTAATTTCTCCTGAAACTTTGACTCTTGGTCTTATTTAATCAAAACGCTACACTCACTGTATTCACAGCAGTATCTGTTGTTCAGCTGAAAACATATTAAATATTAACTCCACCATAAAGTTATCAAAAGGTTCAATAAATATGAAAGTGAGCATGAAAATTAAGTCTAATTGCTATATTTAAAGTCTTATCATCTAAATGACTTTTTGGTGTATGTTAAATTTCATTTGCATTTATGAATTTTAAGTGATCAAATGTTAGCCTTAGTCAAATAATTACAGTTTTCTTTGGCCTAATGTTTTTTTTTTCTTCCTGCACAAAATGATCTGATCAGCCTGTCATGTCTGCACAGGCGGCGACCCGTTTGGCATCTCACCAAACAGAAACATATTATTACAAAGTGGGTGTAACTTCCTTACGCCAGTCACAAAGTGCTGGTTTGGCGTTTCTGGATTCCTGTGGCTGGCAGATGGTGGCTATTGCTTTGACAACCTTTTAAAAGAAGCCTGCTGGGGTTTTCCCATCATTAACAGTTATTAATAATGACTTGAGAAAAAGAAATTCCCTTTCTATTGTTTTTATTAGTCATTTTAGATGAATGGAGGAGCGTCTGTCACTAATATATGCTAAAACTGAAATAACGTTCTTCTAAAAAACTTAAAAAATCTACAAAGCAGTGAAAAGATATTTAACTTTATGTCCTCATAATCCTCTAAGTCTTGTATGTGTTGATTTATATGATGCGTTATTTTGACATTAATATGGGTTAGAACCATTGGAGTCACATTATAAGCTTGCATGTGACATCAGTTTTTTTGTTTTGAATTTTTGTAAATAGGAATGGATTTTGGGAAAGATAACATTAATAACATATTGGGGAAAAAAATCATTCTGCTCAGATGAACAGTTGTTGAGATATTCGCATGTGACGTAACAGGAAGTGATGAAAAAGGGGAATATCTGAACGTAAACAGAGCAGTGCTATAATGGCTAACAACAGAGTGTAGAAAATAATCGGATGTTTCTTTAGATTAGTTTGAGTCTATCAAAGATGAAGAAGAGTCAGAGTTCAAATAATAATGTTTCAGTAAATAAAGACCACAGCGTTCCCTTTCTTTAAGAGTTCCCCTTTGATGTCACTTCTTGTTACACTGAGGCGGAGTCAGGTTCAAAAGAAAATGTGTGACAAAATGGGTAAAATCGTGTGTATTATGACAAGTTTCTTAAATAAAATGTTTTCTTTTGACTTTTTTTATTTGAAGGTTATCATGTGATGTAATAGCATACACACAGTGGCAAATGAGGCAGTGACTTTATAAAGTTTAGTGTCGAATCAAAATAAACAGATTTTAACCTGTTGAAATTCACAAACAAATGCAAGTTGATCAACGTCGCCAAAACTCGTTCCTGCAGTAATCATTTTACATTTTGAGCTTTTATCACAAACGTTTTTCATGTCACTCTGACATCCGGCGCTGCGTCATCGCCAGGACGTTCTCATCAGGGAGTGCGGGGTCCATCTTGTTTAGCTTTAATGCTGCAGGTAGTTTTTTTGTTCCCAGCTGATAAGTGGCTGAAAGATTTAAAAAATGTATTTTTTCCCACTGCACGGGTGATGTAAAGCTTCGTACAACTTGATCCTCTGCGCCTGTGCTGTGCCTTCCGTTGTTGTCTTATAAACTCATCAATGAGTCGCAGCATTGCACTGCTGAGCAGAGCCGCTGTTGTTTAATTTGGAATTAGTCTCACACCGTCCTGCTGTAGGAAAAACTCAATAGACAAATGCTTTATTTATTTTTGTTTGAATAAGACTTTTCAAAGAGCTAGGCCCTGCAGTTTACTGCTGTGCCTGAGCTTAATAAGTTTGAGCACAGAAAAGCAATTAGTTGTCCCCACCCCCCAGATCTCATATATTTCCATGGCCTGCAGCCATGAAAGGCAGGTGATCATGTCATTGGCTGTGTTCATTTGTCTGTTAGCAAAATATCTCACRAAGCACCACTAATGAAATGCTAACTGATTAACTTTTACAGACAATTCACTTCAAAACAGCTGCCACAGCTACCTCAGCAGACACAAAAAATTATTTTTATTTGTAATTTTTGTGCACACTATACCATTTTATTATTTAAAAAAAATCACATACAAAAAATACACAAATAAAATGAAAGGTAGCAGAATATTAAGCAGATTTATGAATATTAAGCTCATATATGTTGTGGCAGGAGCAGAGAGTCATCCTCAACATGTACTCTGAGCTCTAATATGACATTTTTGACATCTTTGGCATGAAAAGTGATGGGCGATATGCAGGTTTTATTTTTATTTTTTTAAGAATTATAACTTTATTTTTAAAAAATTCAGTTAAATTGAAGAAACATTTGAATAAATTCATCTGTCCAACAAAGAAATATTCATACCAGGAACAGAACCTAATTAGAGAAAAAAATATTTCTGATTATAAGTTTCTCAAAACTTTTGACTCTTGTGTTATTTTACATGTGTATTTTKTATTGAGCTACATTCTGTTTAACATGGAAGACAGAGGTAATAGTGTTAGTATATGCAGCATTAGCCTGTAACTGTTTAGTGTTTTTATGTAATAATTAGTGAGTTTTTTTGTGTTTATTGCAATAAGGACAAGCAATTACATTTTAGTGCTTGTTTWGTCTTTCTGCAGATGTTCCAAAGTAAGTTTATTGAACTCTGAGTCATTGTTCACCTCTGGGCTCTGAGCAGACACTCTCTGCAGCTGTTTTGTAATTTGACTTTGATTCTTCTGAAAAGCAAAGACTCTAAACAAMCTTTTGACTAAAAACTCTTGGTAAAAATGTTGGTAAAAGCCAAYATCACCAAAGACTTTATGTGCAGCACTAAGAATTAGTTCACTTTATTTATTATTATTATTTTGCTTAAAAAGTCGAGTGTGCTTCACTAAGAACGACATCTTCTGCAGAWAGACCTTTGAAACAAAATCCACGAGCTGAGTCTCACTTTGGTTTTATTGGCCTGTTTAAACTGTATAAAATGAATATGTGAATGGGATTCTGATACTTGGCTGTATTTATTTGGGTTATGAAAATTTCCCTGTCTGATATGTGGCCGTTCCAGTAAATACTCTTTATGGGATGGAAATTAGGTGAGTCAGTTTTGGCCCACACTTAGTTTGGATTAATTTTTTGACTGTGATTTCAACAGAAAATGGACTGAATGAGATCAAATTCAGTTTTCTTGGCAGAAGCAAAGTCTGCTTGGCACTCAGATCAATATCTAAACAGAACATTTCAACATCTTTTTTTATCAGGTTGGATTTATTTTGAATTTGCAAAGGTTTTGTAATAAAATTATCAGTACGCGGGGTGTTACTTCTGGTAAAGATAATCTGTTTTGAAAGTTAAGAAATGCTCTACATGTAGAGAGAGACTCCTACAGAGCAAGGTTTCTTTGCACAGTCTGCAAAGCATTAAATAGGTCAGTAATATTTCCCCTCCTTTTCTGCGGGCTTTGTAAAACGCCCGGAATACAGCGCCAAATTATTAGCATGGATGAAATCCAGAGCAATAATGGTAACCAGGCAGAGTCGGATGACATTGTTATTGCAGCCGCTCTCGGGGAAAGTGAGGGGAGCTGAAAATTTATATTTGATTTATAGCAGGGTTTGAATTTATGTTCCAACTCTCAATAGGAAAGTAAGTGATCTTCACCCAGCTTCTCACAAGAGAGGGCCCTTCAGCATCTGGTGCTGGAAACATCTCTGTATCAAACAGAGTTCCTTCGAGTTTTTTATTTTTTTTTCACACTGCTTAACCACCAAGAATTTACACCTGTAGGGGATATAGCATTACTATGTTGGTTGGACCTGGTTCAAGTCTGAGTCTTGAGAAATTATCAGACAGTTGAAATAAGTTGCTCTTTGTGGGAAACATCGTGGAAATAAAATGTGTCACTCCTTTTTCAGAACAGTCATTTAACATGTAAACAGAAACTAGTTTTTAATTTGACACAAAGAGCTGGTTTAAAAAAAGTGGCACTACAAATGATTACACACTCCTGATCTAAGTTTTAAGATCTGTTTAAAAATGGCAAATATTCACATTTTGCTTTTTTGGATTGTAAGAAACTTCTAAGTAGAGCTTCGAAAGGCAAAATGAAGAAATGAGACAAAAAAATCTGAGTAAGGATTTTATTGCAAACAACCATTAAGCCAAAATAAGCTGTTCGTCAGCTAATCAAAGGTTGAAGACCAATGCATTTAAAAGCCCAAATCTTTGCAAAGATGTGGATTCAGTGTTATTTTATGTCAGATATCCACAATGTCATGGGTGGCTCTGGCTGAGTGGTTAAGGGAGTTGTCCTCTAAATCAGAGAGTTGGCGGTTTGATTCCCCGCTATACAGTCACATGTCAAAGCGTCCCTGGGCAAGGCACTGAATCTCCAGTGCTTCTGATGTGTCCCATCAGTGTATGAATGTGATTAGTCTCCATAGAATTTGTACGTTAGCTTTGTAGAGATCTAGTAGAGCGCTGAATGAGTGTGTGTGTGTACTTGTTTTTGTTACCTATTTAGGACGGTTTCTGGTATACACACCTACCTTGTCAAGACCAGTAGTCCTAATGGGGACCAAAGGCCGGTCCTAGAAATTACTGAAAATGAATGGAAGTCAATTAACGGTCCTAATAAGGATATAAATACAAACTTGTGTGTGTGTGTGTGTGTGTCCTTGTTTTTCCTACATTGTGGGGCCCAGTTTTAAGGAAAAGGCAGCCTCGTGGGGTCCGGGTGCTCCTCGTGGGGCCCAAAGCCTGGGCCCCACAACTTCAGAGGCTGATTTTGGGTGTGGGGGTTGGGTTTAGGACCAAGGTGTGAATTGAGTTTAGGTTAGTTTTAGGGTCAGGTAGGTACCCATGAGGTTAGCCTTAGGTTTGGGTTTGTGGTCAGGGTTAGGATATAAAATTACCAAAAAATGAATGGATGGAAGTCAATGGACAGGCCCCACAAGGATATGAAAACAAGTTTGTGTGTGTGTGTGTGTGTGTCCTTGTTTTTCCTACATTGTGGGGCCCAGTTTTAAGGAAAAGGCAGCCTCGTGGGGTCCGGGTGCTCCTCTTGGGGCCCAAAGCCTGGGCCCCACAACTTCAGAGGCTGATTTTGGGTGTGGGGGTTGGGTTTAGGACCAAGGTGTGAATTGAGTTTAGGTTAGTTTTAGGGTCAGGTGTGGGTACCTGTGAGGTTAGGATTAGGGTTTGTGGTCAGGGTTAGGATATAAAATTACCAAAAAATGAATGGATGGAAGTCAATGGACAGGCCCCACAAGGATATGAAAACAAGTTTGTGTGTGTGTGTGTGTGTGTG
>NW_013952445.1:1946784-1953679 GCF_001266775.1 Austrofundulus limnaeus
GTGTGTGTGTGTGTGTGTGTGTGTGTGTGTGTGTGTGTGTGTGTGAATGGGTAGTGTAAAGTGCTTTGAGTATCCTGGTTGGATAGAAAGGCGCTATATAAGTACAGTCTATTCACCATTTACCATTCATGTGTGTCCCTGTGATGGACTTGCGACCTGTCCAGGGTGTACCCCGCCCCTCGCACTGTGAATGCTGGATATGGGCACCAGTGACCCACGCGACCCTGAAAAGGAAGAAGCGTGTACAGAAAATGGATGGATGGATGGATGGATGGACCTCCTGATGGCAAAAGCAAAAAAGCTCTCTCTCTCTTTGAACTGGGGATGTCCCGATCCAGATTTTTTGGCTCCTGATACGATCCGATTTTTTCTTAATGATTGGTCTTTCCGATATCGATCTGATAGCTTTCTTTCTTTCCAAGTGACAAGGTTGGTAGTATTAAAGCGAGCCCTGCTGTTCCCACCATGAGAAACATCCAGTTTACAGATTTTGCAAGATGCAGTTTCAGCATCATTGTTTTCCATTGAAAAGTGTTCCCACACTGTGGACATGGTTGCATACTGTGTGCGTCTTGACTTCTTAACGGCAGCTGTAAAACATGATGATGCTGAAAACTGTCACGAAAACTGGATCGGCCCGATCACGACTAAATCCGATTCTACCCGATTTTCAAAAAATGGCCATATCTGCCACCAATACTGAGTATCTGATCGGGACATCCCTACTTTGAATGTAGTCAGATAATTAAGCTGTTTAAGCAAGGCCTCTTGCAGTGTGGTGAGTGTTATGGAACAAAAATGCCAAGTGGTAGACCCAAAATRWTTTYACCATCCTGAGCTGGAGGATCCAATTGGCTGTCCATCAAGMCACGGGACGATCCTCAATCTCAACTTGTCACTGGAACCAACTGCAGTCCCATAACCATCAGACGGTATCTGCGGGAGAAGGGTTTTAAGAACAAAAAACCTCTTCAAAKGCCTCGTCTCCTTCAATGRCACAAAACTGTCCATTTGGAATTTGCACRAGAGCACCAAACATGGGACATTGAAAGATAKAAGAAAGTTTTATTCTCTGATGAAAAACAATTTAACCTTGACGGTCCYGGTGKCTTCCAACRTTACTGGCATGACGAGGAGTTCCCACCTGAGATGTTTTCTGCATGGCACAGTGGAGGGGGYRCCATCATGATTTGGGGGGCTTTTTCCTTCAGTGGAACAATGGAGCTTGGAGATGTTGCAGGGGGTATCCCTCRTGACTGAAGGCCATCATCTATGTGGTAATGACTGGGTTTTCCAACAGGACAACGCTACACAATGCCTGCCTGACAAAAGACTTGTGTGTTCCCCTGCTATGTGGGGAAGAGGTTGTATTCAAATAAAATAGTAAAATTATAAAAAGTTCTTGCTTACATTGTTATAGATAGAGCAGTTTACGCTTTTTTCACACCATTTTGAAAAACTGGCAAGAACTTTATTATATTCCATCGTGTTTAATCACAAATCATTCTAATCTCAGGTACAAAATAGATTTAAAGTCTTAAAGAAAACAGAGGTGAAATGAAAATAAACGGTGATTTTCAGCTGCAGTTTTAATGGTGTGTGACGGAAAAAAGCTGCGTTGGCTCAGGAACACTTCTGACTTCATTCACAAGTTAAAAGTTACATAAATAAAAGCTTGAAAATGATAAACTGTCCTGCCTTGTTCCAACTTGTCATCCTCTGAAAAACACTTGCTGTATTGTGAAATGAGGGACACATAAGACCTCATACTGCTGAGCAGCTGGGACCCAATAAGAAATTTGGAAACTGTAACTTTCAGAACCACAGGAATGAAGCAGTAACACAACAATGTGGTAAATATGTCTTGATTGCAACATGTTTTTTTTTTCTTTGGGAAACTCTTGCCAGCATCAAGTAAAAATCTGTATTTATTTTTCAGAAAAAAACAACAAAGTCTTATAAATATCGACATTAAATAATTTGCAAGCTGCTTTTGCTGCTATGCTACAAAGAAAATACACACCATACTGACTTTGGCGTGTTGTTTATTTAATGGTATTTGATGGCTTTAGCGTCTCCTTTTATGGAGGATGACAAAGACATAAAGATGTTTAAATTGCAATGCTCAAGTGCTTTCTCAAGTTTATTATTTTATTTTATTTTCCATCTAACAGAACATCGACAGGAGCACTAATATACTGTTCCCTGTCACTTTTAGTGCACTTAACAATTTCTGCAACACTGTATTATCTGCCGGAAGAGAGGATACAAACATCTTCTTCATGGTTTAGTAATAACAGCTTTATTTTTCTGAGGGATGCAGAGCGTTATTTATCGCTGGCAGCGCTCGTGTGGATTAATGATGCATAATTCTGTTGGAGTTGTCTGGCATACAGCACCAGTCGAAGGAATCTGGAAGGTTATCAGAGCAATAAATCCTGAGTTTTTCTCAGTTGTTTGTCACAATGCAGTGCAACAGCCAGTAGTTATCATGGTGCTAGCCATTCCTTTTCTCCCAACCCTCCTGCCCCCCCCCACCTTTTTAGCCTTAAGCAACAACTTGTTTAAGCTGTGAATTGTTAATGTGGAATCAGATCGCACGACCTTAAGTACAAAGCAGGTAACTGCTTTCAAACTCTCCTCCTTGATGCTGTGTCTGCCTCCAGCTGGATGATGGGGTGTAAATACACACCACACACACACTCCCCATCTCTGATGCTGAGCTTCAGCAGTGGGAACAGCTTGTTCAGGCTTGCATTTTAACCGTTTTTTCGATTGCCATAATCTAATTCTATATGTCGGTAAAGTGAAAATTTAATTAGGTGTGCAGACTGTTACGCAAGTTCAATCTATATCCGCTACCCGACGGTGGCGCCTGTATTTTTCCCATCATTGCTTATTTTCCCTCTCTRATTTATTGAATAAATTGCCTCTTTAACTTGTCAAGCAGGAGGAAGTCATCCACGTATTGTCTATGATCCGGGCAGAGAGGAAGATCCAGTCTATTAGTGCAATGATAGTGCCTTTACTGCGGTGAGCTCGCTGATTGAATGGCATCCTTGTCAAGGTCAGGCCCGAGCTAAGAGCTATTTTCTGCTTACCTGTGCAGCCAGCCGGCCACAGAATCTGCACACAAACCGCCTTTGCACCAGCAAGCTTAGTAAGCGGAGAAGCTCATCGCGGATGTTTGCAGCTGGTAACGTGAAGAGGAACCTCTGCGCCTGCAGAAAAAGACACAAAGGCATGAGTAATATGAGAAGTGAGATCTGGCTACAGTACATGAAGACATTAGGAATGTTTTTTTTTTGATCCGCACCAGAGGCCAAATCATATCCTCCAATTGTGTCCCTGTCAAAATAAAACTGTGTGCTGACTGTGAATTGAGTTGTTTTAAATGTACAGTCTGGGTCAGAGGTCAAGCTGGGAACACAGCTGTTTYGTCTGGTCATTTCTGACAAATGTGACGGGTTTTGGAGTCGAATTTCCCAGAAAACACAAGCGTCTATTATACATCATGACCACCGTGAAYCCAAGTTGTAACTAGTCTGTTTAAAGGGATAGTTCAGAACTTTTCAGGTAGGGCTCTACTCTTCACAATTGTTATCTTACGTGCTGTAGATCAGTGGTTCCCAAACTTTTCAGCCTTTGACCCTCAAAATACCAGCAGCAGAGACCTGAGCCCCCAACTGTTCATTATGCTATTGTCCATTTTAAGTACACTAACCTTACTCTTTTGTAACAACAAAGGCAAAAAAATGTTGTTAGTTGTTATTTTCTAATATAATTAATTCAGAAAATCTTTTCAGGACCCCGCTTTGATGTTTTGGAACCCCATTGTGGGTCCCGACCCCAACTTTGGGAACCGCTGCTGTAGATTTTAGGAAGAGGCATTGAAGGCAAATTTGCACAATTAAGGAATGCCTCCTTATTTTTAAATTTTTCTACCAGCACATGGTTGTCACTCAGGCATTCAGCTAGATGGGTTTCAGCTTCACAACACCCTCTTTCAGCTGGTGATGCCTCAGGGACTCCCTCAGGGCACCGGGCCAAATTTTGGGTTTGCCTTGTTTATATTTTTATTTTTTTTACGCTACTTTCGTAAACTTACGCAAACTTTGTAAGCAGCATGTGGGTGACCGCAATAGTTTTAAGAAACCAGAGGAAGACGCTTAAAGAATAAAAATAAAAACTTAATAGTGGTGGGGTTTCAAGTTTTGACTCCTCTTCCAAAAGCTTATCTAAAAGCCTGTTGCTACCCACTGAGTTGTTTCCTAGAAAGCTTCTTCAATGAAAACTTATAGAATATCAAAATCTTCTGAAAATCGGTCTCGTTTAAACATTTACCAACTTTTAAAAAMTGTTACGGCCAGAGGTCTTTCTTCTATGTTTATACTAAAGCATGGAATGACATTCCTCAAAACATAGTCCATTTCAAAACTACAGCCCTTTAAGAAGAATCTTGTCTGCCATCTGCTGGACACTTTTTGTTGTGCTCATATTTAGATGTACTATTTTGCAAATGCTGCCTTCCTGAAATTTGGTATGCTTGTTTGTCTTTGTGTCTATGGTGTATAATGATGTGTTTGTGGTGCTGTATTTCTGAGTGTTTATGTGCTGCAGAACAGGAACCTGCTGTAAAACAGCAATTATGCTGAGTCAGGCTTGATTTTTAATAATCTTTTCCTGTTGAATCAATAAATCAAATCAAATCCTTATGGTGCTTTTCAGTCAGAGTGTTTATTATTTATTTATTTATTTATCACCCAATTCACAAAAGAATATAATTAGGCTTTAAACATCTAGTCATCTGTTTCATTTTAGTTGATTCTGAATGAAAAATAAAGCAGAAACTAGCATCGCAGGKGAGCTCAGCTGTTCCTTCTATTCGTAAACAAATTAATTAAGATTTTTGGCTAACAGAAAGAGCAGCAGCATACATTTAGGGACCTAAAACCTCAATTTTATTAGAGGGGTTTTCACTCGCAGGACTTAAAGAGATTTAAAGGAACCGTGTGTAGTATCGACACCTAGTGGTTGACCCCGCCCCTTTCCAAACTCGACATTCTCTACGGTGACCGTCAGGTGTCATAAATCTTTGATACTCCCAAACGTGATGTCTAATAGCAGCTTTAGAAATAGTGATGTTGTAAGTGACAATTTAGTAGTAGTTTAGGAAATGTAATACAGTATGTGAAATTATCATAGCTACAATAACAGACACCAGTTTGTCATTACAACAAAAACATTTTTTGATTTTGCCAGCCTTTTGGTAAAAATAATCCAACAAATTTTTAGTTTTTTAATGATTAGATGTGTTTTTAATCATTTTTATTAGTGATCATCTTAAATTCTGCTAAAAGATTTGCATACATGCTACATCTTAGTGAGGGTTGTAATTAGCTCATTTACAACCCAAGATTAATCCACAACAGGTAAGATTTTATTTGCTTTTTGAAATGTTTTACAGAATCCCACTGTAAATGATCAGAACGATCACTTTGAGCTGTTTATCCTAAGAAAAATGGAGATGAAAGTGTCTGAGTTGGATTTGTTTCTGTGGAATGATCTCCCTCGCCAGTTTGCAGATGGTAAAATGTGTCTCCAAACACAGCAGTAATGCTCATCAGAACCCACTTTCTCCCAGCAGTAAGTTTCAAAGTGAATTTTCTGCACCGCCACATCAAATTTAGCCAGGCCTGACCTGTGCTAAGCCCTCGACGGGGGCTGCCATTTAGCTTATGTTAAAAAAAATCTCTTCTGTAACACGGATCACCCTCACTGGCTGCCACCTCTGCGAGATCAAAGCACCATGAAAATCCGCCGCACTGTGTACAGGGGAGTCGTGGAAGTGAGGGTGGGGGGTGGCACAAGTGATTCACCTGTGCAGAGGTTGAGCACGGCTGCATTCCTAACAGCTGGAGCCCACTGACCACGGACGAGATCAGAGGCGTTGGCTGCGAAGGGTCCGCTCATCAGCTCGCTGCCTGAACTGAGTACGGCGATGAACCCCGGCAAAACCGGGACGGCCATTTTTTTCAGATCGCCTAATAACGCCTTCATCCTCGCTTTATGCACGCTCACTCTCAATAAATCAGCTCCTGGTGCTTTTATAGCCACAATTGTCTCTGCAGATAAAGAGAACAACCCMAGCAGTTTGGGACTCCCAGTCCATGAATCTGTTGTGAAGAGATTTTTATTTGTATTTTTTATTTTTGCTCCCACCCCCCACCCTCAGATAAATATCACTGTACAGCCTGCCGTTGTGAAGCCGCTGCCTGGCTTCTGTATCTGAGCCCCTCATCCCTGCCAGCTAAACCCATCTGCCTCTCTGTTGCTGCAGTAGGGGGAGTTTGGCTCAGGCTGACTAAAACAACATCACCTTGTTTATCGTGCAAATAATTCACCCCTTCCGGGCAGCAGAAACAAAATCAAGGTTGTGTGTTTAACAGGGGAGTCGAGGAATGAGAGGAGCCAGGGAGAGAGAGAAGAAGGGGGGGCAAAAAAAAAAATCAGGTGTTTCCTTTTTAGATAAACCTGGCGCCTGGAGACAGCGACACATTCCTGATTTCTATGCAGCGTGAAGATGCTGCAGTGTGATGTGTTAGGTGTGTGTGTGTGTGTGTTGTGGGAAGAGGTGTGGAGGGGTTATAATTTTTCTGTGCTCACTGAACTTGCCCTTTGGTAGCTCTACAAAGACAGAGCGGAGACACTGGTGGGGACATTCTTGTCATGTTTAACATCACAACCTATAGATTGTGCATCATTGAGTTTGATGTTTATCGTCGGGGGGGTTTGTTCCTGGGAGCTGTCACTTCCCCACCCTTATCACCAGCCATTGCTTTTGTCACATCACACACACACACACACACACACACACACACACACACACACACAC
>NW_013952445.1:1953759-1971362 GCF_001266775.1 Austrofundulus limnaeus
CACACACACACACACACACACACACACACACACACACACACACACACACACACACACACACACACACACGTGCAGTTCGACACACAAGCTGTCAAGATTTGTTTTGGTGTTTTTTTCTTCCTTTTTTTATTGTCTAACGTCTCCCTTGAAATTGTTTGCTAGTGTATTAGAAGAGACTGTTCTTTACTTTCCCTTCAACTGCAGCACAGGGACAATTTCTACCTACCGGTACATATTTTGAGTAAATCACACCAAAAGCACCGGTAAATTGCTTTGATTAGGAGATAAAGATGGCAATCAGTTGAATACAAAGGGATGCAAATAAGTTTCATTTAAATGTTGCCACTATTAATAAAACTGGCACTTCTTGTTTAAATGCCTTTCCCAGAAATAACTGAACTGAAGCTGCATCATTCATTTTTGGACTCCCGTTGCAAACATTAAAATAACACAGAGGCTTTCGTAGGTGAGAATTAGCATCGATAAGACTTTATCTATTGTGTAATCTTGTTTTGGCCTGCATTTGCATTAGCACAGCATTTTAATTTGAAATATGTAACAAGGACTCATCACTGGGCCGATGACAATACGGTTTATAGCAGCGGTTCCCAAAGTTGTGTTTGGGAACCCCGTGTAAGTCATGAAACATCAAGTRAGGGTYCCCAGATCATTTCCAGACATYAATTTAAATGCAAATAAATTGTTAATGGAATACTTTCACTATCTTTATTGCAAATATATATTATAAATGGATAAMATAAGTATCATAGTTTTAGGTTTGCTCATATTGTTATTATACCCCTGTTTAACAGAGTGATTAGAAATGTTTTAATACATAAGCAAGTAAGATCTGGGGTCACAAGTTTCTACAGCTGTTATTTTGTGATCCGGCAACTAAAAAGTTTGAAACCCATTGGTTTAAAGTATAATAAAAATGGATATTACACTATTCACTGTGTTTTTGTTCCATAGAAACAAGTTGTTGCACGGGTCAAATTTAATAAACATAAAAATACAAATTATTTGTTTTTTACCATCAGCACCAAGGACGGAGGGTTTGCGTTTAAGTTGTATCTACAGCTAATAAAAACATGAATAGGAACCAACATGCACCTCAGTCATCTAATTATTTGAGTTCTAAGGCAGCTATTTAGGCCTTTCGGAACCTACTATAACTTTTTTAGACAGATATTGTAATGTTCTTTAGCCAACTGTGAGATATTTACATATTTCCCACAAAACCTCTACACCAGGGGTTTTCAAAATCAACAAGCGTAAGTCCTCCTGAGATAGCAAACATACAGTATAACTGCCCCCGCCAAAAAAAAATACACACACCCATCCTTGTATTTGCATCAAACTGAGGACTTTGTATTGACTTCCATTCATTTTTGTAACTGTGTTTATACCTAACCCAGACATTTYCCCTAAAACTAACCATTACAAGTTTAATCTTAACCCTTACCTGAACYAAACGTARTTCACACCATACCTCTAAACCTACCTAGTAAAGTGCAGTAGAGCTGCAAATAAAGTGAGTTACTTTACATGAAAGACCTCACTTTGATAGTGACTCTGGCACAAGTGGTCCTCACTCTGYAACAAGTACACACAATGACAACCCTTGTCTTGTTTTCTTTTAGATTACATTCACACTACAGGAAAATGTGGCTCAATCTGTTGGTTTTTGACCCTACACAACTTGTCAGATGTGTTACAAAGTGACTCTGAATGCTGATGTGTCATTTCTCCTTACGACTCATCTAACGTCGCTGAGGTAGCAGTGAGCGGAGCGGATCCATCCAAGAATTTAACATGTTACCAACTTGACGGGAGTTTCAAGCACAGATCTCTSCATGTCTTCAGCCACAGAACAGAGGTCCAACTGCTTCGTCCTTGTTCTTTTCCTCTCACATGTTCTGGAGGACTGAAAACTTGCAGCAACAGATGATGCTAAATTAGCATTAGTATTGACTGTGTCAATACTAAAGTGTTGGAATCGATATTCTAAGTTTATCCGCTTGAAGTTCCGCACCAAACATAAAATGCTGCAATGGAGAATCCATCAAGAGGCAAGATTAAATGTGAACGCTGGACCTGACAAGCAGGTCAGATAATAATTTAATCACTTGTGATCGCACAAGAACTTAAGCTAACAAATGTAGCATGTGTRGTTACTCGCTCAAACAAAGCCTGCTGCGTGTGACATCACTTCTTTTGTGCACAACGGGTCGCCTCTGAACTCCTTTTTTCCGCCTCTGAACTGCTACAGTTCATACTGAAGTCAGAAGGAGGTCACATTTTAATGATAAAGTGATACACCACTGGAAAAAAAATATCTGAGCAAAAGAAAATCTAGGTGTGAACGTAAAGTTTCCCACTTCCTGATTCATGTCACGCCCCCCCCCCCTCCAAAACCACTGGCGCCCCCTAGGGAAGTTGTACCCCACAGTTTGAAAACCCCTGATCCACACCATTCCATTTGAGGTTACAAAACCTTTGATTCTGTAATTCTGCCAWACAGTTTTGATTTAAGAAGTGTTCAACTGTAGCCTAACTCCTTTTTATAAAGTAACACATCACAATCTACTGTCTCTCTCTGTCCGTCCAAAACCTGCCCGAGGTTCTTCTCCTGATAGGATTTGTTCARTTTCACCTTATCTAGGTCCTGTTCCAAAGACACTCTTAAGAAATGCTTAAAACATTTTTTAGTTTGGAAAAGCATCATTTGAACCCCTTTGGAAAGTCTCAACCTGGAAGGCTCATCCCAGAAATTTTTAAGGATTAAGCTCACTGTTCAGAAAGCTCCCCGCGACTCATCACGACTGAAAACGATTAATAGTGAGGTAATGTTTTGCAAATTAAGCCCACAATTAATGGGATTTTGGTGAGCTCAGTCTCRGTCTTTTTTAGTTTTGATGTTGTTGCATAGTGCCAAAATAATAAGAAATGAGTGAATGCTGAAATACTTGCACAGATTGCATCAGTAGACTATCAGTCAGCTTTATGTTGTCTTGCAGCCAGAGCCTAAAGCTGCATGACAACTGTGAAACACCCATTACCAAAGAATTGAGTAGTGATACACCAGCTTCCCCACTATGCTGGTATGTCAGCAGGCACTAAACAGAAAGACCACGCGTATCTGGATATTTGAAGTCGAAATTGTTTTATTTTCTCCATCAGCCTACACGTTGTGCCTTCATGCTTTCCCCTTTGAGCGTTGATTGCAAACGTAAAAATGCGGTTGACTGATCTGAAAGGAAATTACTGGAGAGGGAACTTATCCATGCCTTTGACTGATAATCAGCTCATTATCCTGTTGATCATTTACGGCTCCCCCTCTCACCCGCTCTCTAGTCTTTTTAGCTGTGTCACTGAAGCAGAGCACAGAGCCTTTTAATGGCTTGGCAAGGAGCCTGATGTGTTGAGGCAAAGTTAAAACAACCACGCTAGCTCTCCACTTTTAAACCGCACAGGTTCCCACCCCACTTATCAACTCTCTCAAGTAGGGAAAAAAAAAACTAAGACAACTACAACATATGCAACCCCAATGCGACTGGTGCCCTAGAACCCCAACATGACTAACTGTGCATGAAATTGAACTGATTGGAGTTATTGACCAGAAGGCTCCAAGCCCTGAGAGGACAGAGAGAAGTGAGCAGAGGTGGTGGGGGGCAGTGGCAGGGTTGCCTCGTGTGTTACCTGATTGAGTGAAAAAAAAAAATCTCGGACGCTTGCTTTGATGCCAGGCACTTTACAGGAAAGAGTGATTTAATGGAAGCTGCCAGACCTCATCAATGTCAGCGCTCGTGGTGAGGGGCCCCTCCGCTCCACCAGTGTTTTATATAAAAGCTCTGGCGATGACAGGCCCTGATGGACAGATGTTTGCTGGTTGTTTTAACCGCACAGTGAACAGAAACGCTGATTTCATTCTCTACGTCTGACTCTGAAAGGAAAAACTGTGAACCAAAGGGGGCCACCCCAACAGGCTCACCATCTCCGATTTTAGGTCTTTATTAATAGGCCCTTTTTTTTTTCATTTTATTTTAGCTAAGGCTGATAAGCCTGTAATTAATTTGACCATCATTAGGGACAGCCACGCTTAAGGGGGAACCAGCTGGTGATGAATAAAGACTCAAAGGATGATCTGAGCTGCGCGAGAGGGCGGCAAAGAAGAGTGATGGCCAACCAGCCTCCCTGTGATGTGGAGGAGACGCCACTTTGTTTTTTGAGCTGCAGGATAACACCAAGCGTCATTCGTCAACTCCCAGCGCCAAAAAAAATAGAGAAACAAAAAAGTCCACCTTCTCTACGTCTTCAGTAGATCTGAATTGCATTGGAATTGCATCATTAATAGAGCAGAAATGAGCTCGAGCAACTCCGGGAGAATACATTGACCCCTGAGGGAGACTAGAAACAAGACATTGTTTTTACAGGAGGAATATCTAACTAGAGGTCCCATTACCACATCATCAATATACAGCAGCGAGTGAGGAGAGAGGGGAGCAGGAAGGGAGAGGAGGGAATGTAATGGCTTATAGTGCTAATAGCAGTCTGAGCACTCAAGTCCCAAACATTCAGCTGCCTCATCTCATCTGGGCTGTGTAATTGCCCTCCTGGAAGCTGCCACACGAAGAAGCTGCCTTCGTAGTGAAGAGTGGCAGCTGCTGGATGTTGAGGAGCAGACCGAGGTCAGGTCCCTGAGTGGGGCTTTTTGCAGCCACGAGATGTCATAATTAATAGTTATCTGGTGGCCCGGGGGCCAGTTTTGGGTGGGCGCACTGGGAGTTTGGAGTATTTGGGTGAACTGGAGCTAAACAGAAAGCTATGCCAGATTTATTCCACACTTAACATATTGTATATTTATCACGGCGTTGCCCGTAGCCGTCTGTGGAGCATCCTCTGTTTTCCAGGGATTATTCCCACCCCCCCTCTTGTTTGTATTAAGTTCCCCATCTGTATCTGAATGCACCTAGAGATATATTGCTGTGGTGTGCCATGGGAACTTTTTAATCTTTGGGGACCAGCGTTTTCCCTTGTTAAGTAAATATACATGAGCTGCTGTGCAAGAAACAAGCTGCAAGCACCTTCACACGCAAAAAAAGTGTTACTTCAGCTTCCTTTTTTTTCTTTTTCTCTTCCCGTCCTCCTCTCGTTCTCGCTAACGCGTCGCCTGGGGGCAAATCTCACTCTGTCTCATCTGCTGCTTAATTTCACTGGAGCGGCCCTCGGTAATGAAGCGCCTTGATGTACATTTGCCAATTTCTGCCTCTGCCACTGCRATATAATTGGGATGTGACTAAGCATGAATACCCAGCACAGGGTTGGTTGACCTCTCGACGACCCTGCGAGTGGTGCTTTTGTCAAAATGGAGGTATTATCTCACATAATCTGGGAGTGGAGAGAGATTGTCTGCAGGGTGCCTGCGATGGAAATGAATTCATGTTGCTCCCCACTCCTGCGTACCACGGAGGGGGGATGAAAAAAAGTGCGAGATACATTTTTTACACGCTCATAATGAAGACATTTTCCTCTTATCTGTTGTTGCTTTGTGTTTATTAGAGGAGAGCAGCTTCTGGCAAAAGTAGGGGTGCCCCCCCCCCCCAATTTCACTTAGTTTTTCGAGCTAGAGAGGATTTCTCTATGTGTGTGTGTGTGTGTGTGTCAGTCATTTCCCTGCGTGGGTGCACTGTGTATTCTCATGTTGGTGTGTATGTGTGTCCATTAATGACCCTGTAAAATGACAAGCAGGGCTGGCAGAGAGAGTGCAGCCGCTCGGCAGTGACAGAGAGAAGGTGGAGGAGGCAGCAGAGTTCAGTGGCTGCGAGGTCGCTGGTTGGTGTGATTCACCATGCTGTCATCACAGAGGGACGGAGGCCCCTCGGTGGCCCTCTCTATTCCCACCTGAGAGGCCTGCAAATGGRGGGGGCCACGCTGTCATTATTTACAGCCCGCAGCTCCTAACCTTGAATTCGGAGCTCATCACCGCGAAGGGAAAATCAGATTGGACTTGACGTGTACCCAAGCCAGTGACCTTGATAAGTGTGAGGTGCCTGCAGCAAGAGGTTAGGGAAGACGAGCTCGGATTTGCACGTATGTCCGTGAGTKTGTGTGTGTGTGGGCACGTTTTTGCTACATCGCGGGAACCAATTTCCAGAAAAACGCAGCCTTGTGGGGACCGAATGTGCATCGTGGGGACCAAAGCCCAGTCCCCACGAATACTAAATTCGGGTAGGGGGTTAGGTTTAAGTCCAAGGTGTGAATTGAGTTTAGGTTAGTTTTAGGGTAAATGGTCAGGGTTAGGCTATAAAATTACCAAAAAACGAAAGGAAGTCAATCCACGGTCCCCACGGGGATATAAAAGCAAACCTCTGTGTGTGTGTGTGTGTGAGTGTGTGTGCATGTTTGTGTGTTTCAACCAGGTGGAGTTGGAGACGTGGTTGAAAGACTGAATCATGACTCAAGATGACACGTGGTAGGGCTGCTCATGGACCAAAATACAGAAGGCAAACATCACTTTTACCTCAGCTCATTTTACAGGGAACACAACACTAACAAGATCATTAGAATGGGCACATTTTACACTGAAAACACAGTTTGATACAATCTTCCCCCCACAGTGTATAAAATTCTTGATAAATCAAAACCCGATGCTTTAATCAAAATAAAGCAACATATCAAACGGTAAAACTTCAAAATTTAATTGAAATATATAAATTAAATCTCTTTTTTTAAATTGCTCGACATATTACAAAAAAGTCTCCTTTGCTTGTCATGAATAATTAGGCTGCTTTGCAATAAGTCATTGATAATATTTATCTTTCAATGTTTAGAGAAGATAGGGAGACTCATCGCTTCTGCTCTTTTAAGACTAAATGAGGGGCATTCGTAAATTCAAATGATAAATTTGTTTGAGGGTTGCTTCCTGTAGGATCTAGCCTGTGTGCACAATTAAAAAGCCAGCAACTATGATTATATGCATGTCGAATGAGACATCGTAGAGTCCCAAATCTTATATAATAAAACAGCACTTAACTGGTTTTCCTGCAGTTCAGACATGTTGCCAATATTACGTAATTGGATCAAATAAATAATAATCAATAAAACTAGCGAATAAGTGCTTACATTTTTAGAAGTCTTGCTTAAAAACCACATTGATCAATAATAATTAAGAACTACAGGATGTACTGTAGTTTTTCTAATTTCTCCATTCCAACTTCTTTTAAGTGGTTATTATGCAAAATCAACTTTTTTGAGCTTTATATCATTTATGTCGTGCCTTCATCAAAAACATACCATGTTTGAGAAATCCTTGAATCTCCTGTGATAGCCATGTGGAGCTACTGCTAAATGCATGCTGGTACAAAGCTCCGCCTATTTACACAAAGCTCCTCCCTGGAGCTCAGTCTGCACCTGAGCTCCAGTCCCACAGAGCCCCCCCTTCCCCAAAGCATTGTTGTGAAGACGTGCTGAAGTGGGAGTGTCGGAAATGGTAGGAGGGTTTTAAAGAGACAGAGGCCAATTTCAAAGTGTTTTTGATTTTGACAGCCTTTTCCTAAAGATAACATAATCACTTGATTGTGGAATAGAACTGAACTATGTCCATAGAAAATACATAGCACCCTCCCTTTAAACATATTGCTGACTTCAACTATAAAACAAGGCTTTATTTTTAATGGAAAAACACTTTTTTTATTTTCATTGATTTCATTTCATTTAATTATTATTAGATGTTGTTTGTACATTTCAGACAGTATCCCAGTTTTTGTATTTTGTTTCAGATGCAACATTTATTATCTCTGTATTTTATGTTCTTAGATTAAAATGTATTTATATGCATATTAGATTGTATTTAGTTTTATATTTTTAGACAGAAATGCTAATATCTACCCTCATTAGCAGTTTGTTAACAATCAACCTTGTGCGGATAACTAATGCTCGCTTTGGTTTAAATAATGAATCTCTTCTTAAGCTGTTGGTTTTCCATTTGATTTATTTTGTTTTTTTATTCCTTTGATTTACTTTTCTAAAGAGCCGATTTAGGGGGAAATGGTGGGTACGGCGAGACGAACGATGATGAAAACGCAGTTTTCTTCCTCCATCGAGATGCTTTTTGGTGAAATGATTAATTTCACACGTATACAGGTCATCTCCAAAAGCAGCAGCATCTCATTCACAAGGGGCCCCCGTCAGCAACAAAGCTGGAGGCTGCAATAAAATAAGCAAACAGCAGCAACGTACTGCACGTCAATAAATCTTTGGAGGTTAAACCTGAGCAGCTTCGTTGCCTTTCGTCAGGTAAAAGTCACAGAGTGCATCGAGACTGTCGAGACCCAAAGAGGGGGGAAAATATTTTTTTTAAAAGAGGAGAGCAGTTCGGGGAGTGTCCTGTGGCAGCGGGTGCATACTCACACACAGTCTGTGTTTGCATAAGATGGATGAAGCCTTAAATTACTGGGTTTGTGTAAATAAGGAGATTAGACTGTTTTTAGCACACAGGCAGGAAGGAGAAGCGCTCGTATGAGAATAGTCTCTCTGTGTGCTGTGGAGTTGGGTTTGGGGTTGTTTACGACAGCTCGCAGCTCTCATATATCACAAGCAGTATGTTTGCTGTGAAGCTACAGTTTGTGTGCCATCTGCCTTTGCTGAACTTGACCCCTCAAACAGACTTATATTTGTAAACGGAGCTCTCTGTAACTGTCTTTATTTTCTCTTTCCTAGTGGATGATCCAGAAACCGCACAAGGTGGCTACCTTCTTTGGGTGCATCGGCAAAGACCACTTTGGGGAGATTCTGAAGAAGAAGGCCGAAGAAGCCCACGTCGATGCCCATTACTATGAACAGAACGAGGAGCCCACCGGTACCTGTGCAGCCTGTATTACAGGGGACAATAGGTTAATATTATTTTAAAATAAAACATTTCTCAAGAGCTTCTGAAAGGGTTGGCACCTCTAATTACCCGTGACCAAGACACAGCCCTTATTTTGTGTTATTTTGACCGTTTTTCAGGTATTTCAGGCCTGTCAGGATAACAAATTTTGCTGGATGATAAATTTTCTCTAAAATTATTGCAATAAATGATAATATCGTTTAAAGACCAGATTAAACTACAATGAAAATAATGATCCCCACCTCCCCAGACAGTATAATTTATTATTCACTAAATAAATATAATATTTTGAGGTTAAAATACGTTGTAATGCTTTTACTGTAATTTACTTAACTTTCCTGTTTTCTTTGTACTGAAATATTATATGACATACCTAAATTTCTCAATTTTCCAAAAGTATGTATTTGCCTGGTGCACTACAATTTGGCTAGGAAAGATTACAACATATGACGGCGGCCGACTAAAACCCTGCGTGACATTTTCAGCAGTTATGCTTAAACGTACATATATACCATACCATGCCTCTTTTATTTATAAAGCACTTTAAACAGCACAAGGCCAACCAAAGTGCTGTACAGTAGGCAGACACAACAGGACATAGTCAAAATACAGATAAAAATATGGAGCATTTATATTTACAGTACACACAGAAAAGAGTTATGATACACGGTGAGGTTTTACACCATCTCACTCAGACTCAAAGGAATTCAGTACTGTTTTTAAGCAAGACTTGAATACAGGAAGGGAAGAGGACTGTCTGACATGTAGTGGTAGATCGTTATATTTTATATAACCACGTTATATATGACATCATTAATTTTAAAATCAGGTCAAAGTTACTTACAGACAAGAGAATTGCAGCTGTGTACTTAACCAGTTAATATCTATTGTGTTAGAGCAAATTATGTAATTTTATTGGTGTGTGTGTGTAGAGGGGGAGGTTATTGACTGGATAAACCTATTGTAGGGGGTAACCCCCACCCAATCCCCACCCCACACCCCCCTCAAATTATGCCCATGTATGCCTTTTTAAAATTTTTAATTTATGTACATAAAAAGTAAGTTAAGAGCTGACCTGGACCAGAGACCATGTGCCTGGTTAATACCTGACTCAAGAGTTCACTCCTTTTTATGTTAAGGAATAGAAAAGAGGGAGACACGAAGGCAAACAAGTAGGATAATGAAAATTATTGACCTCATTTTAATCTATCGTGCAGTTAATTGATTTATTGGTTATCACAACAGGCCTAATTTGATTTCTCTCAGCTGGAAGTCATAACAGAGAATCATTAAGTGCACACTTCATAGAAAAAAAGAACAGCTTGAGCTTGTTTTTCCAGGCCCTCACTCAGTCTGTGCAACCCCAGCGAGTTGTCATCCATCTATAGGCTGACAGTAGCAATGTGTCAGAGATTGCTGGGCTAGCCCAGTTCTCACCTGTCAGCCTTCTCCTGTAGAGAAAAAAAATAAGAGGGGGGCTTTAGCATCTCTGGCGACTTTCACTCCAGCATCATCATCAGCACATCAGAGACAGCAGAGGTCAAACTCTGCGCTGATACCCACAAATATCGCTAACATTAAAGGCTGCAGTTCATGATAGGCCGGGCGTCGATCAATAACCTCCTTCTCTAAACACTCCTCTCCTCTGCAGCCTTTTATCCACACGGATACTGCAGTTGTCAGTCAGTCAACCGCTGGACCCTGACCACCCTGGGAGGCAGACTCGGTGAATGGTCTTAGTGGGCTTGTTTGATGTGGGCTCTGACACCTGAAAAGGTCAGGTGCCGTGCTCAGGGAGGCGAACTCTGTAATATTTCTTACAGGTGTTTAACCGACAGCTCGGGAGGCTGGAGGAAAGGTCGTTGGTGGGGCGAGATTGGAAAAGTGATGGCTTTTGAAGGACAGGGAGCAAACATGCCACAGCCTCTCAGATTATTAGTGGAAGTCATCCAAAAAAATCCCACCTACTCAAATCTGAGAGTTTGAGTTCCTGTCTTTTTTTAAAAATAAAAATATGCATGTTTAACCTCATTTCAAGCACCTTTTTTCCCTCTATGTGCAATCAAAGAAACAATCAGTCAGTCCCTTCAGGATCTCAGACTTTGCATGATTGCTGCCCAAAATTTAACATCTTATCATTTTTTTGTAAAGCCCTAATAGCTTCATGAAAGTAATTAAAGTTAATTTAATTAAGCATAATATTTCATAATAAGTTTTTATGTGCTGATTACAATCACTTGAGTGCTGGCAAATCTTAGTCGGAGGACATTCAGCTGTCAAAAAAGAATCATTTCCATCAACTTATAAGGAGATGTTATTATGAGGCTCAATGCTTGATTTTTATTTCACAGTGAGGTGGTGGGACATATGCTCCTCTGATATACGTGCAGTAATTTGAACTTTATTGTATAACATTTAGCATACTTTATATTCTGAGGTAAGCACGAATATAAGACATAAGACAAATTGATGGAAGAAAAAAGATTTTGATACCAAACTCCCAGGCATATTATAGGTATTTTTAACAGATTATGTTAATTTGTTTGGCTGTTGGTAAAGTAATTCGTTTTTGTTGATGAAATCCAAAAAGTTTGAAGGATTCAGGTTTGTCTTAAATTTTAGTTTTGTTTTCATTTGTTTGTTTTGGGTTGAGATTCTCCCACTAAACTGTGCCACCAAGTTTTCTTAATGACATATGGAACACCTTTATGTACAAATTTAACGGTACTTGTGTTTCACTTAAATTCTTAAATTATGCTCATATTTTTGCTCTACAAAACTGAGGAGGTGTGTCTTGTGTTTTCACTTCATCCTCTGACTTTTGTTCAGTGGGTACTGTCTAGTTACACATTTTACGCACAAAACATAAAAAGCTTACATATTTTTACATTTTGTCTTAAAAGCACACATGAGATGTTGAGTTTATTAATGAATTAGCTGATAGATTGAGTTAAATAAATATTGTGGGTGAGGGTGTGAATGGTTGTTTCTGTGTTCCTGCGTCACACTTCAAGCCAAACTGTGAGCACAAAATCTATCAAATCTAAAACGGACAAAAATAGTTTATAGTATCTTCATGTATCACTTCTTAGAGCTGTCTGACCCACTTTTTTTCAGTGTTCCTACGACTAAGTGTGTGAATGGCTGTGATGGTTGTGTTTTATTGTAGCTCCAAAGTGTGAAACACAGAGAACAACTAAATGTGAACGCAAATCCTTAGTAATAAAAGGTGCAGTGAAATATTGTATTTCACGTTGCCTTTTTCTGGAAACTTTTATGTTACTCACTTCTTGTTAGTAGCGGCAGATGGTAGCTAACGCTAATTGTTTTTTTTTTTCAAATTGCATTTGGGTAAGTGTGGACAAGGGTGAGCACAGCTAACCAAAAAGTTAGGTTCACTAACTACTAATCCACTGAATTTAGCTCCACTAACACTAAGCTGTTACAGATTAAAAAATAAAAAAAAATTAGCGGAAGCTAACAGCTAAAATGACTGTCCATCAGCCTGTCTTCATCTCCTTCCAATTAAAAACTGGTGGGACTGATGCAAACCTGTTTGTTTTCTAATGGGTAGAATCATCTGTGGCAGATTGGTCAATCCAAACCAGAGTTATAGCTCTGTTTAACGTCTTCCAGTTTACTCCTTTCAGAATAAAAGCATTTTATTGAGTTTGCATTTATATAAATACCATTTGAAGTTTGTCAAACAACAAATAGCTAATACTTCCTCTACTGTATTTCAAACATAGTCAGTTTTTGTATTCATTATTTAAATTTTAAATGGTAAATGGCTTGAACAGCACTTTATTAAGTCCATATGGACCCCAAAGCGCTTTAAACTTATGTCAATCACCCATTCACATATATATTCACACACTGATGGTGGTAAGCTACATTGTAGCCACAGCTACTCTGGGGCACACCAACAGAGGGCTTCCATGCACCGGTGCCACCGGACCCTCTGACCACCACCAGTAGGCAAGGTGGGTGAAGTGTCTTGCCCAAGGACACAATGACTGAGACTGCTGGAACGGGAGATCAAACCGACAACCTACCGGTTACAGGACAACTCCTCCACAGCCGCCCGATTTTGTCACATGTTATTTCTTTTTGACGCTTTTATTTTGAAATTTAGCTGCTAAAGATACTATGCTACACATGACATGCACTGCTTATAAGGCAGAATAATTGACTTTGCTTTGGGGAAAAATCACGTTTAAAATATAAGTTTTACACTTGTGAATTTTTAGCGTACTTTAAATTAGCATAGCCTCTTTTAGCGGAAGCTAATCGTTCACTAATGTTTTTCAGAATTTTGACGTCATAAAAGCTGCAATAGTTTCTAAATACTGGTTTTCAGTGCAGAATAAGCTGCGGTCTGGGTGCTGCACTTCTGCATTTCAAAGTTCCACCTTTTCTGTTCCTCAACATGTTATTAACTTAAATTATTTTGACATTATACAACAGATACAGAATTGTTCATGTCAGCATTGCGACACATGAAAAAATAGATACTATTCCCCCCACCTTTACTGGATGGCTTTTTTTGTTTTTAAGGATTTTATTTTGAAGCATTTTTTTTCTCTTTTTGAATGGCTAAAAGTGGCACTTTTGATATGACCTTTTTAAATGTATCATATCACCAGATGTGTTTGTTCTCTCGTAGTGCTCTTCTGTGCTCATATCTGTCGGGACTCCCTCAGTAATGACACTCGTTGTGCCTGTCATGTTTGTCCCAACCTTTGAGTCCATTACCGCAGCTCGGGTCAAACGCAGTCCCCGTCCTGCTGTCACATTGTAGCCTTCGTCATCACACTTCTGATCAGCTTAGCACACTTCTGCTCTCCTCTCAGACACAAAACGTGGCCAGCAGTTTTTTTTTCCTCCCCTCGCTGTATGAGGACAGACTCCTTCCAACACCCTCGTATGGTCGCCTAACAGTTTCCCCCCCTAAGTAGCTATGATGGGTGCACTCAGTTTGATGGCCGCTCATAAAGAGAAAGAACATGAGGACGGGGTAATGAGCTATGTTAAGATAATGCCACCTGCTTCAATCTCCCACTACTCACTACTCAACTAAAGTGCTCATTTAGCAATGCGGTTTTGTTGTTTTTCAACCCTCGCTAACAATGAGCCACTTTTGCTGCTGATATGATTATACGAATAATTTCAAGGTGGCCTATTGTTTATCTCAAATATTTTATTCTAATGTCAGATTATTTCAGAATAAAGACATCCAGGTGACTTTATGTTAATTGTGGTTCAGAAACTCAAAGAAGATATTATCATCCTTTTCATATCTCCAAAAAAAAAAAAAAAAAAATTGCAGGCTTTGTGTCTTTTTTTTCTTTTCTTTTTTTTTGAGACAAAATTAAGATGGATGATAAGCGAGGCAGAAGATTTATGGGGTCTGTCTCGGCAGGTCCCTTGTTGCTAACCTGGCAGCGGCAAACTGCTACAAAAAGGAAAAACACCTGGACTTGGACAGCAACTGGGAGCTGGTGGAGAAAGCCAAAGTCTATTATATTGCGGTAAGTGAGACCCTCTACACTCAGAATGACTGTTCCCAAACTCTGTTAGCCAGAGGAGGACAAAATGTTAAGAGGCTTTATTCAGGAAATGCCTCAGCACGCCTTCTGCATTGTCAATATATCTATTCATCCTTTTGTTGAATGAAATGAGCTCTGTTACCTATTGAGACAATACAGCTCCATTTTCCCTCTTTTCCCCTCGTCTTTGTGCACGAAGCTGCAGCACAGTGTGAAATTGTTCTGCATGTAACGTATTCATTCATTTCTTTTAACATGAAGACAAGCCAACAGGTGCTGCCAAAGTGTGAAAATTGATTATGCAAGTTCATTGGGCTTTAGCCCCCGCCTCCTCTCCCACACCATCTTCCGCCTTGCAGACAAAACATGCGCACAGATTGACGGGGACAGATGTGCGCCGAGACATTTGCACACACTCTGTCTCGCGCTGCGCCTCTGAGGTAATGGCTTCCCTCGCGCCTCCTGGAGAAGGATGGACGTCCACGCTCACGTTTCACTCTCTGGGATTACGTCTTAATTCCGGCAGATCAGCGGCTCCCCTCATCTCAAGTCAAGGTGATAGCCCTGAAATTGCGCCGCATTCCGCGTCTTTAAGCAGTTCGTTAGTGGTATAAATCAGCGTTACAGCCTGGTCGACACAATCCTTGGGATGCTGTCCCATGTGAAATTCACAATGCTCCCCCTGTTGTCCACCAGTCAGTCCAAACATCGGGAACTGGACCGTCGGGCTGTGATGATGGAAGTTTCATGACTAACCGTCTAGTCGCGGAAGCAAACACCCCAAAATAAATAACATAAAACGCTGTCAGTGCTCGAGCCAGAAAGCAGATCAGTCCGTCCATCCTCCGGAGTTTGTGTGGTCTCATTTTTTAAAATTATTTATTTATTTATTTATTTTAGCCTCTGCTTCACATTAGCAAACATGGCACATCCTCTGCAAATTGGCAGTTGGGTTTTGCCCACATCCGACCGTCTTGTGCACAGGGAAAAGCTTCCGTGGGATTCGAGGGGGAAGATAGAAGGCACCACAAATGGGTGTTTGTCAGTGCTTGGAATCTAAAACGCGGTGCTCGGTGTCCCTCTTGGGCCTCTTTGTCAAAACAGGGGCTTGGGGTGGGGGATCATTCGCTTTATTAGAGTCCCATTTGCACTTTTAAACTGCTTATCCAGATACACTGCCACAGCTATCCCCGCTTAATACTCTGTGTCGTGTCTAGACCAACATACACTAAGGCCTTCTGGCTTCATTAACCTTGTCGAGAGCACTTAGGCGCGTTTACCAAATTTACAGCCAGATTGTAAATTTTTCACTCCTCCCCGCACTAACCTTTCTTGTGTGTTGCTGTGCTCGGTTGATTATTATTATTTTTTTATTAAATTGCTGCGGTCGTGTGCACTCCGATCCGTGGATTTAATTACCAAAATGTGCACGCGTGCGTACGCTAGCATGTTGTTCTGCTCGCACATGCGTCCGCATTCGTCGGAGCGTGCGTTCACGTTAAGGAGCTGATTGATGATTCCTGGCAGAGGCTCTCAAGGTGCCTGCGTTCGATGGGGTGTGATTGGATGAAAACAGAATTATTAGAGGGCTCTTGCAGCCAGACTGGCTCATCCAGCAGCAGCGGCGGCGGCGGCAGAGCTGGTGGCAGACGCAGAGCAGGGAGGCAGCATTGCCATTTCTCACAAAGAGAGAGAATGTTGAACTCCTGCCAAATGTTTTGTGGCAGGCTGTTGCTAGGAAATCTGGGTCCTTAGGCAAATCATTACACAAAGACCAATAACAAAGGCGAGGAGAAGGAATGGCTAAATGCATTTCAGGCGCATCTCTCTTTTTCTTTCGTCTTTTTGTTTTTTGTTTTTTTGCAAATGCCATCACTGCTGCCGCGATGTGCGCAGTTATTTCTCACCCTGACGATTGTAAACATCAGAAATGGAGGTATTGTCGGAAGAGAAAATGAGTGACTCTAATTGGTCAGGGTGATTTGTGCACGCTGGCCCAGTTAGCCTCGTCTCTTTCGTCCCCTTTTATTTTGCTCCCACTTTTTTTTCGAACCCCCCCCCCTTTTTTTTGCTGTCTCCCTCGCCTCTCTCTTCCTCTAGTCTCTCAGACACACATAACATTTGCTGTTAAACACTCCCAGCATGCACGCACACATTCTGCAGCATACCACTGGCTTGTTTTTCTTACCACCGAGCGCTTTGCCCTGTAATTTGATCTCCACTGCTTGATGCATCTTCCACAATGCCACTCTGAATTAACCTATGTCTCCACAGCTCTCCTTGGTTCCCGCTAATAAAACGGCCTCTAAAAACGTACTCCGTTTACGTTTAAGAGTTTTAGGGGGGGAAAAAAAAGCGCTCCATCCCTTGGGCGCGCACAATGTAACTAACAGAAATGGAGAAAAGGAACGAGACAATTGACTGTGAAAAGGCCTGTTAATGACTGGGCACAGATGGTCAGAAAATAACCCAAGGATAGACGAGGAGACACTTGCCTCTGCCAACTGGCCTGGTACACAAAACTCAACCAATGAGGCACAAGCTGCACCGTAGTTAGGTCACAAATCTGATCACAGCTGTTCATTTGAGCCCCACATGAAGAGTGCAATCACCGTTAGCTTGCAAGTGGTTAGCCACGCCCGAGGAGAGCTAGCTCGCCCACCTTTTTTTTCTTTTTTTTCTCTCTTTCTCTCTTTTTTTTCTCTTCAAACAGTGTAGTAAGTTGAACCAGAACGCCTCACACTGTTAACACTGGCACACTGTATACAGCATTAATTGGCAGTTGTGTTCTTGCCCTCACTGCAGGGGAAAACGGAGTTCAGCTTCAGTCACTGTAGCATAATATGCAGGGGGGTGGGGGGGGGCAGGGCAAAGGCAGGAAAGAAAAACGCAGCACTGGCACCACAAGCAGAACGTCAGCCTGCTTAAACCCCAGAGTGGCACACACACACATACAAACTTGTTTTATGTACTTGTGGGGCCCGTCTATTGACTTCCATTCATTTTTTGGTAATTTTATATCCTAACCCTGACCACAAACCCTAAGACTAACCTCACAGGTACCTACCTACCTGACCCTAAAACTAACCTAAACTCAATTCACACTTGGTCCTAAACCCAACCCCCACACCCAAAATTAGCCTCCGAAGTTGTGGGGCCCAGGC
>NW_013952445.1:1971823-1977049 GCF_001266775.1 Austrofundulus limnaeus
CCCCCGTTCCTTTCCTCTCCTCTGCTCTCCTCTCTGTACTGCACCACTCTGCACTGCCCCTGTCCTTCCACGCAGCCAGGGAGGGATCACGAGGCAAAATGCAGGCATGGGAAAGAAAAGAGGGAGGGGAGGATGAGGGAAGTGGAGGGTTAGGAAAACAAAAAAACTGGCAGGCTCCCCCTTTGTCTGCAGGCGATCAGTTACAGTCTTGGTTGCCGATGAAATTTAATCCTCACCGCATTTACATGCCAAGTTTGACTTCTGGCAAGCCTTATTAAATAGATTTGTAAATCATTTCATCTTGATTAGAATCTCCTCTCCAGGGATCATCTTTTTTTTTTTTTTTGCCTTGCTTGTCTTTTCGTGATGTGCACAGTCTGTGCTTATTGGTGTTCAGATTTGAAAATTAACCTTTATTTTATTTATTTATTTTTTTTAAAAAAATTTTTGCGGCGCGAGTGAACATAAGCAGTAGAATTCAGGGGACAAAGAGCAATAGGTGCCAAATCCCGTCTGTCACCAGCCAAGCCACTGTGTCAGCATGTCTCTCATCTCTGGAGGTCATGTTGGCGGCCGGGCAGCGGCTCTGATTCGCCTCCTCTTTATTAGGCTGACACCACACACACTCTTTAGCAGGGAACAATGTCATTTCAAATTGTGCCTAATCAGATTCTGTAATTGCCAGCAAACATCTTATGAATATGAATTCATTATTGTTCAATTACAAGTCAACTGGATCATATTCATTGGCTTTTTCTTTTTTTTCTTTTTCTTTTTTTCCCCCCTCCCAATAGCCCGGGCCAATTATAGGATTTCAATCTTGAGGCAATCAAGTGATGAGGGTGAGGTGTTTAGTGTTTGCTGTCACTATATAATTCTCTCGAATGTTAAACATGCATCTGGGAGGGCTGTATTTGTCGGAAGGCTGTGTGTGGAGGTGCACCTGCCTAATTGAGTGGTAATGAGCTGTCATGAGCGCGGGGCTCCGTGATTGGCTGCTGGCAGGGCGTCCTGTGCCAGTGGGATGTATAGGCTGGCCCCGGCCCTGCTGGAGGATCAGCCAGCCTCCCGGCCCCTGCAGGCCCGAGTGGGCGGAGTGTGGTGATTCAGGGCGGAGAGGGCGACGGCGCCAACCGAGGAAACATCCCGTGGCTTTCACTTGACTGTGGAAATGATTTAGGTTGTTTACAATTATCCTTACTCCATATTTAGTTTAACTTCTGGAGATGAAAAGTTTTATTGATAAGTAAAAAAAAAAAAAAAGAATATGATGCACTATTTATGCTATTAAAACATTTTTTTTGTTATATTTCAACCCATATGTGCTAAATAGAGTATAATTATGTATATGTATGCAGACAACTATTTTTAATCTTGCGTTTTTTGTGCTAAAAGTCAATTTTTTCACTAATGTTCTTTTTGATTAGGGCAAAACCCACATTTGCAATCAAGGTAATCAACATAATTGCCAAAAAGCTATTTTATACTCCTGATATCAGCACATCAGCGCAGAAACAGCCAACAATACACACGTATTGGCTTTATTTTCCTGATGATGATGTGTTGCTTAGCCCTCTGAGGTCTTAATGGCCGTTTTTGACTAACTTTGAATTTACCTCTATATTCTCACTTTAAAAACTTTTTACCTTGCCATGTTTGGTGTCGTTATTTTCAGCACAACCTCAGCTTTATGATTTTAGAGTGGTTGTTTCATTTTGACAAACTGCATTATCACAGTGAACCAAAAAAACACAACAAAAACAAAATCCGAGTAGGAAAATGTTTGGCTATTTTTATTATAATGTAAGAAAAATACGTATTCAATAGATTGAAGTCAATATTAAAACCACCATTGTTAAATAAAATGATGTGTAGAAGGAATCAAACCATACAACACCAGAATTCTGGAACTGAGTGAGGTTTAATGTCACCAGAGCTAACAGGAAACCACACTGGCGAAAAACCAGGAAGTACATCAATTTATACATGATTCTTCAATGCCTGCTTTCGCCCCCTACTGACCTACGGCTGAATCACAGGCATTCATACAAAAATCTCATCTACTGTTATCATAACGTTTTAATTATGTGTTGTTATAATTCGGACATGTAACTAATCTATATCAATCAAAGCATAATAGATTAAACATTGTCAACATTATAAAAAGGAAAACATAAGAACATAGTGTTGTGCTTCTAACATCAGTACTAACCTCAAATATCTATAATTTTCTTCAGTAAAATTCACAAAAATGTTTAACGAACCATTTTTCTAACCTTTAATAAAAATCTATAGTGTAAATTTCATAAATATGTCTACAAATTTAGCAAAAAACTAAATTATACCCGTGTTTTTACATTAAATTGTGTACTGGTATCTCACTGGGCTGTGACCGTTGGTGCCTCGAAGTTGTGAGAAAATTTTAAGAAAGGTAATTTTATATAGAAGCTTTACTGTATTCTGTGTCTTTGCAACCAGCAAGTTGTGTGGCTGTGAGTTTAAGTGGCTAGTTTTATTTTGAAAACCGTGGCCTATTTTTGTTTGCACGGTCTGCAAAACTGTCCTGCAGGCCGTGCATGTGAACAGTTCGGGACATTTTGGAAATTCTGTTTACAAACTTGTCCCCCAGTGAGATAATACCTTTAGTTCATCACAAGGCTGACATCATTTCAACAATTAGCATGCCTAAACAAAACCTGTTCTGTTGTTTATTAGTATTAGAGTCACTGAGTACATGTCGACTTGTGAAGCTTGTTGCTTTTAGTCAACTGTGATGCAATACGACTTCCTGTGAGCTGTATTGTGGTGCAGCTGATGGCTGAAACGGAAAACAAGAGGAGCCTAACAGGAAATGTGCAGTACTTTCAGCACTGTACCTGCTGCAGTCAGTGGTCAAGCAAACTGTTACTGAGAACAAAACTTTTTTTTAACCACATTTTTGTAGTTCTCATGAAGTTGAGAGTTTGAATATTTTGTGGATGTTTTTATCCAGCTCAAATTGTTGTTTTCCTTGGCAGCAGGTTTTTGTCTGCAAAGGACGTTTATTGTGCAGGAAGTGCGCAACCACTAGTCAGTGATTCACAGTACAATGGGTGCGTCTTACCAGCCTGACACGAGTGTTTTCTTGGTTTTAGAAGCGATTGTGCCAAAGTAAACACCTTTCTGAGGCCAAAGGGATTCCAGTTATTGTGAAGAAGTGAATGAATTATTTTTGGGCACATTTCTAGTGTACACTGGCACCGCCGAGCTTGTTTTCTTCCCATCCATCGCCGGAAATTACTGTCGGAGACGTCAACGTCTTTTAAATAACAGCGTAGAACATAAAACATTGTCAGGAAAATGCACTCAGTCATAAAAGAAATGAAATTGCACATTTCGTACGTTGATTCGTTTTTACACTTTTAAGCTGCGAAAGCAATGCAACAATGACTGCTTCATTTATTTGCTCTACTTGAGCATAAACACTAGGTTTTAGATGGGCAAAAATGGCTGGGATTGTTTACATGATGTCAAAGTTCATCTCGTTCCATTAAGGAGGAAAGTTCTCATGTTTCGTGGCATCTATTTTTGCTGCGATTTTGTGATTTTTTTGTTTGCCTTTGTCAGAAAAGTGTGTTGAAACGAAAAGTTGGCAGGCCTGAGCTGGGTTTTTTATTTTTTATTTTCGGGAGGCTTTATTTACAATTAATAATTGGAACATTTTTCGGACTCTGGTGGGTTTCCAGACTGCAGCTTGTATTGCTTTACCAGCATGCTGCGAGTTCTCCTCCTACACCCACATTTACCTTGTAAAAGCAGTTTTTCTCCTGCAGCGGGGGAAAACATCATGTCCTTTCACCCCAGATTACTGTGTGCATCTGCTCCACCAACAGCAGCAGCAGCAGCTCTGCTTTCTGCTGGATGAAATAGTTCAGACTTAATGATATTTCTGCTCGCCGTCACCTTGTGTCCCCCTCCCTACCTCGCTCCACCCGCCACAACTCGCTCCGTGGGCTTCAAAGCCTCCGGCATATGTGTGCCTCTTTATTCATGAGACCAAGTTGTAAAGCACTGAATAATGTTTCAGTGCTACAGTGGGAGTTTGTGGCCGTTTGTGTGGGTTCCATGGCTTAATTGAATAGCCTGAGTAATTATTTGTCAAGTAATGCTGAGCAGAAAATAAATAGCCACTTTGCGGCTGTGAATTGTGCCTGATAGCCATGTGTTGATACTCTCACCAGGGAGAGTAAAAAACCTGCTCTGCTGGCTAAGTATCTGATTAAGATTCACATGATGGAACCGCAGACACTTTAGAGAAGCGTGTCTCCTGGGCAAAGATGGTGAGTAGAGTTAACTGTCAGGCGGCGTTACATGATCACACAGGAGCAGAAAAGCTTTGCTTTAATAATGATTTCTGGGATATTCTCGTCAAACACGATCTAAGGCCAGATTTCTAAAGCAGCCTATAAAGCATGTAGAGTTAGTATGGATGTTAGAAATAAAAAGAAATGTTTAATTTGAATAATGAATGAATGAATTTTAGATAAAATGTTTCAAACTGCTTGAAATTTTTAAGTGCTTAGTTAAAAAAAGGTGTCTAATTTAATAGTTTATAGAAAAAGTAAAGGTGACTCAGCAAGTTACACTTCTCCTTTGGAAAAAGTGTGAGTGTGGTGTTACTGTTGCTTTTATTTTTTAGGTTTGTGTAAAAAAAGCCTCTAATTTTTTTTTTCAAAGGACCTTACATAAAAACAAAATCATTAGGAATAAAAAGACTATCAGTCCTTCAGAGATTTTGGACTAAGATCACCTTATGATGGAAGTAGGGGCCGGCACGGTAACCTGAGGCAAAACTACAGCTTTAAAAGGTGTTATATTGAAACTGGTATTTAGAAACCAAAAATGAAAGAAATATTTTCTATTGTCAAAGTCAAGTATAATTATCTTTGGAAGTTGTTTTTAGATCACAGGAGTAATGCTGAAATTTAATTCCCTTTTAGCGTTTGCATTTATACTTATGGTTTTTAGAACATAAAGTAATTAAGCTGTACTGATAAAAGTTTACATCTGGAGAATTGTGTTTTCACTACTTTAATGCTTAAGACATATCAGGGTATGTTGTGCGACAAGTTATATTTTACTGACATAATATATGACATTGGGGGTTTGTATTGTGTTTGATGTAAATATAATATATATATATATCTCTATATATATCTCTCTCTATATATATATATCTCTCTCAAT